>NW_027521530.1:0-74732 GCF_052094955.1 Ictidomys tridecemlineatus
GTCCTTCTGCACCTGAGTCTCCAACCTCTGCTCTCTGTAACAGTCGATCTACACCTCAGTCTGAAACCTCTTCTCTCTACATGATTCATCTGAACCCCAGTCTCCGACCACTGCTCTCTGTAACAGTCCTCCTGCACCTCAGTCTCCAAACACTGCTCTCGGTAAGATCCTTCTGCCACCCAGTCTTCTAACTTTGCTTTCTATAACAGTCCTTCAGGACCCCAGGATTCAACCTCTGTATTTAAAAGGCCTTCTGCACCGCAGTCTCCAAACTCTGCTCTCTGTAACAAGCCTTCTGCACCCCTGTCTCCAAACTCTTCTCTCTGCAACAATCATTCTACACCTCAGTCTCTAATATCTGCTCTCTGTAAGATCCTTTTGCAACCCAGTCTCCCATCTCTGCCCTCTCTAACAGTCCTTCTGCACCCCTTCTCCCAAGTCTCTTCTCGTAACAGGCCTTCTGCACCCCAGTCTCCAAAGTCTGTTCTCTATAACAAGACTTCTGCACCTTAGTCTCCAACCAATGCTCTCTGCAACAGTGCTTCTGCTCCCCAGTCTCCAACCTGTGGTCTCTGCAACAGTTCTTGTGCACCTCAGTCTTAAAACGCTGTGCCCTGCTAGGATCTTTTTGCACCTCAGTCTCCAACCTCTCCTCTCTGAAACGATCCTTCTGCACCCCAGTCTCCAACGTCTCCTCTCCTCAACTGTCCTTCTGCACCTCAGTCTCCAAATTCTGCTCTTGGCAACAGTCCTTCTTCACCCAAGTCTACAGACTCTGCTCTCTGCAACAGTCCTTCTACACCCCAGTCTTCACCTCTGCTCTGTGTAACAGTCCTTCTGCACCCCAGTCTCCAACCTCTGCTCTCTGTAACAATCCTTCTGCACCCAAGTCTCCAACCTCTGCTCTCTGTAACAGACCTTCTGCACAGTGTTCTCAAAACTCTGCTCTGTGTTACAGTCTTTCTATACCGCAGTCTCCAAACTCTGCTCTCTGTAACGGTCCCACTGTACCGCAATTTCCAACCTCTGCTTTCTGTAACAGTCCTTCTGCACTTGAGTCACCAAACTCTGCTCTCTGTAACAGTCCTGCTGCAACTCAGTCTCCAACCTCTTCTCTCTGTTACAGTCTTTCTGCACCTCTGTCTGAAACCTCTGTTCTCTGCACGATCCTTCTGCACCCCCATCTCTAATCACTGCTCTCTGAAACATTCGTCCTTCACCACAGTCACGAACCACTGCTCTCTGTAAGATCCTTATTCAACCCAGCCTCAAAATTCTGCTCTCTATAACAGTCCTTCTGCAACCCAGTCTCCAACCTCTGCTCTCTGTAGCAGGCCTTCTGCACCCCAGTCTCCAAACTCTGCTCTCTGAAACAGTCCTTCTGCACACCAATCTGCAACCTCTGCTCTCTGTAACGGTCCTTCTGCACCCCAGTCTCACACCTCTGCTTTCTGTATCATAATTCTTCACCCCAGTTTCCAACATCTGCTCTGTGTTACAATCCTTCTGCATCTCAATCTCCAACCTCTGCTCTCTGAAGCATTCCTTCTGCAACCCAGTCTCCAACCACTTCTTTCTGCAACATTCCTTCTGCACCCCAGTCTCCAACATGTGCTCTCTGTAACATCCTTCTGCACCGCAATCTCCCACCTGTTCTCTCTTTAACGATCCTTCTGCAGCCCAGTCTCCACCTCTGCTCTCTTCAACAATTCTTCTGCAATTCAGTCTCCAACTTCTGCTCTCTTCAACAATGCTTCTGCACCCCAGACTCCACCTCTACTCTCTGTAACTGTTTTGCTGCACCTCTGTCTCCAACCTCTGCTCTCTGCAACGATCCTTATGCACCCCAGTCTCCAACATCTGCTCTCCTTAACACTCATTCTGCACCCCAGTCTCCAACCTCTGTTCTCTGTAAGGTCCTTCTGCACCCCAGTTTCCAAACTCTGCTCTCTGTCCCATTCTTCTCCAACCCAGACTACAACCTCTGCTTTCCTCGAAAGTCCTAATGCAACCCAGTCTACAACATATGTTCTCTGCAACAGTCCTTCTACTTTCCAGTCTCCAACCTCTGCTCTGTGTAACAGTCTTTCTGTACCGCAGTCTCCAACCTCTGTTCTCTGTAACGGTTTGTCTGCATCCCAGTCTCAAACCTCTGATTTCTGTATAAGTCCTTCTGAACAACGGATTCCAACCTCTGCTTTCTGTAACAGTCCTTCTTAACCTTTGTCTCCAACCTCTGAACTCTGCAACCTTACTTCTGCATCCCATTCTCTAACCTCTGTTCTCCGTAACAGTCCTTCTGCACCCCATTTTCTAACCTCTGCTCTCTGCAACAGTCCTTTTGTACTACAGTCTCCAACCTCTGCTCTCTGTAATGGTGCTTCTGCACCCCAGTCTCAACCTCTGCTTTGTGTATCAGTAATTCTGCACCCCAGTCTCCATCCTTTGCTCTCTGTAACATTCATTCTACACCTCAGTCTCCAACCTCTGCTCTCTGCGACAGTTCTTCTGCACCCCAGTCTCCAAAATCTGCTCTCAGCCACAGATCTTCTGAACCCCAGTCTGCAACATCTGCACTCTGAAACAGTTCTTCTATAAACCATTATCCAACCTCTTCTCTCTATAACAGTTTTCCTGTATGGCAGTCTCCGAACTCTGCTCTCTGCAATGGTCCTTCTGCACCCTAGTCTCCAACCTCTGCTTTATGTATCAGTCTTTCTGAACCCCAGTCTCCAAATTGTGCTCTCTTCAACAGTCCTTCTGCACCCAAGTCTACAACACCTACACCCTGCAACAGTCCTTCTTCATCCCATTCTCACACCTCTGCTATCTGCACCAGTCTTTCTGCACCTCAGTCTCCAAACTCTTCTCTCTGTAACAATCCTTCTACACCTCTCTGTCCACCTCTGCTCTCTGCAATGGTCCTTCTGCACTTAAGTCTCCAACCTCTACTCTCTGTAAGCGTCCTCCTGCACCTCAGTCTCCAACCTCTTCTCTCTGTAAGATCCTTCTGCAATCCAGTGTCCAAACTCTGCCCTCTGTAACAGTCGTTCTGCATCCTTTCACCAATCTCTGCTCTCTATAACAGGCCTTCTGCACCGCAGTCTCCAAACTTTGTTCTCTGTAACAGGCCTTCTGCACCCCAGTCTCAAAATTCTACTCTCTGCAAAGATCCTTCTGCACCCAGTCTCCAACCTCTGTAATCTCCAACAGTCCTTCTGCACCTCAGTCTGAAAACTCGGTTCTCGGCAACAATCCTTCTGCACCCCAGTCTCCAAACTCTGCTCTGTGTAACAGTCTTGTTCCACCTCAGTCTCCAACCTCTGCTCTCATTAAGATGCTTCTGCGACCCTGTCTCCAAACTCTGCTCTCTGTAACAGTCCTTCTGCACCCCAGTCTTCAAACTCTGCTCTCTGCCACAGTCTTTCTAAACCCCAGTTTCCAACCTCTGCTCTCTGAAACAGTTTTTCTGAACCCCACTATCCAAATTCTGTTCTCTGTAACAATCCTTCTGCATATCAGTTCCCAAACTCTGACCTCTGCAATGGTCCTACAGCACCCCAGTCTCTAGCCTCTGTTCTCTGCAACGATCCTCCTGCACCCCAGTCTCCAACATCTGCTCTCTGCAACAGTCATTCTGTACATCAGTCTGAAAACTCTGATCTCTGCAAGGATTCTTGTGCACTACAGTCTCTAAACTCTGCTTTCTGTAACAGTCCTTTTGCAACTCAGTCTCTAACCTCTGCTCTCTGTAACAGTCTTTCTGAACCCCATTCTCTAACCTCTGCTCTCTGTAATATCCTTCTACACCCCAGTTTCCAAACTCTGCTTTCTGTAACATTCCTTCTCCACCCCAGTCTCCAACCTCTGCTCTCTGCAACGGTCCTTCCTCACGACAGTCTCCAACCTCTGGTCTCGGCAACAGTCCTTCACCCCAGTATCCAAACTCTGCTCTGGGTATTATTTCTTCAGCACCTCAGTCTCCAAACTTTTCTTGATGTAAGATCTTTCTGCAACAAAGTCTCCAAACTCTGATCTCAATAACAGTCCTTCTTCACCCAAGTCTCCAACCTCTGCTCTCTGTAACAATCCTTCTGCACCTCAGTCTCCAACATCTGCTCTCTGCAACGGTCCTTCTGCACCCCAATTCTTCAACCTCTGTTGTCTGCAAGAGTCCTTCAGCATGTCAGTCTCCAACCTCTGCTCTCTGCAAAAATCCTTCTGCACCCCACTCTCCAACCATTGCTCTCGGTAACATTTCTTCTGCACCTCTGTCTCCAACATCTGCTCTATGTAAGATCTTTCTGCCACCCAGTCTCCAAACTCTGCTCTCTGTAACAGTCCTTCTGCACCCCAGTCTCCAACCAAAGCTCTGTGCAACAGTTCGTCTGCACCCCACTCTCCAACTTCTGCTCTCTGTAAGATCCTTCTGCACCCCAATTTCCAAACTTTGATCTCTGTTAAAGTCCTTCTTCACCCCAGTCTCCAACATCTGCTTTCTGCAACAATCCTTCTGCACCACAGTCTCCAACTTCTACTCTCTGCAGCAGTTCTTCTGCTTTCTGTATCAGTTTTTCTGCACCCCAGTCTCCAACCTGTGCTCTCTGTAATAGTCTTTCTGCACCTCATACTCCAAACTCTGCTCTCTGCTACAGTCCTTCAGCGCTCCAATCTCCAACCTCTTCTCTCTGCCACAGTCCTTCTGCACCTCAGTGTCAAAACTCTGCTCTCTGTAAGATCCTTCTGAAACCCAGTCTCCAACCTCTACTTTCTGCAATGGTCCTTCTTTAAACCACTCACCAACCTCTGTTCTCTACAACAGTCATTCTGCACCCCAGTCTCCAACGTCTGCTCTCAGTAAGAGTCTTTCAGTCTCCAACCTCTGTTCTCTGTAAGGGTCTGTCTGCACCCCAGTCTTAAACCTCTACTTTTTTATCAGTCTTTCTACACTGCAGTCTCTAAACACTGCTCTCTCCAATGATTCTTCTGCACCTCAGTCTCCAACTTCTGCTCTCTCTAACAGTCCTTCTGTACCTCATTCTCCATCCTCTGCTCTCAGTAAGATTCTTTTGCAACCCAGTCTTTAAATTATGATCTCTGTAACTGTCCTTGTGAACCCAGTCTCCAAGAACTGCTCTCTGTAACAGGCCTTCTTCTCCCCAGACTCCAACCTCTGCTGTATGTAACACGTCTTTTGCCCCCAGTCTCCAAACTCTTCTCTCTTCAATGATCCTTCTCCACCCCAGTCTCCAACCTCTGCTATCAGCAACAGTCCTTCTGTACCCCAGTCTCAAAACTAGGCTCCCTGTAATATCTTTTTGCAAACATCTCTCCAACCTCTGATCTCTGTAGCAATCCTCTGTACTCCAGTCTCCAACTTCTGCTCTCTGTAATGGTACTTCTGCACCTCAGTCTCAAACATCTGCTCTCTGCAACACTCCTTCTGCACCCCTGTCTTCTAACTTTGCTCTCTGCAACAGTTTCTCTGCACCTCTGTCTCCAACCTGTGCTCTCAGTAAAAGTCCTTCTGCACCACAGTCTCCAAACTCTGCTGTCTCTAACAATCTTTCTGAACCCCAGTCTCTAAACTCGGCTCTCTGCAACGATCCTTCTGCAACCCAGTCTCCAAAGTCTGCTCTCTGTAAAAGTCCTTCTGCACCTAAGTCTTCAAAATCTGCTTTCTGTAACCGTCTTCTGCATCTGAGTCTCCATCCTCTGCTCTATTCAACAATGCTTCTTCACCCAGGTCTCCAACGTCTGCTCTCTGAAAAAGTCCGTCTAAATCCTAGTCTCCAAACTCTGGTCTCTGGAACAGTCCTTCTACACCCAATTTCTTATACTCTGCTCACCCCAAGGATACTTCTGCACCCCAGTCTCCATCCTCTGCTCTGTGTAACTTTCTTTTTTAACCCCAGTCTCCAGCATCTGCTCTCTGCAACAGTCCTCCACCCCAGTCTACAAACTGTGCTCTCTGTAACAGTCCTTCTGGACCCCAATCTCCATCCTCTACTCTCTGCAACAGTCCTTCTACACCCCAGTATAAAACTTCTGCTCTCAGCAAGTTTTTCTGCACCCCAGTCTCCAACCTCTTCTCTCTGTAACAATCCTTCTGCATCTCAGTCTCCAACCTCTGCTCTTTGCAAGGGTCCTTCTGCACCTCAGTTTCCAACCTCTACTCTCTGTAACAGTGCTTCTGCACCTCAGTCTCAAAACTCTGCTCTCTGTAAGATCCTTCTGCACCCCAGTCTCCAAACTCTGCTCTGTAACAGGCCTTCTGCACCCCAGTCTCCAACCTCTGCTCTCTGTATCAGTCCACCTGCACCCCAGTCTCCAACCTCTGCTCTCTGTATCAGTCCATCTGCACCCCAGTCTCCAACCTCTGCTCTCTGCAAAGATCCTTCTGCACCCTGGTCTCCAACATCTGCTTTCTGCAACAGTTCCTCTGTACCTAAGTATGAAAAATCTGCTCTTTGCAACAATCCCTCTGCACCCCAGTCTCCAACCTCTGCTCTCTGTAAGATCCTTCTGCACCCCAGTCTCCAAACTCTGCTCTGTAACAGGCCTTCTGCACCCCAGTCTCCAACCTCTGCTCTCTGTATCAGTCCACCTGCACCCCAGTCTCCAACCTCTGCTCTCTGTATCAGTCCATCTGCACCCCAGTCTCCAACCTCTGCTCTCTGCAAAGATCCTTCTGCACCCTGGTCTCCAACATCTGCTTTCTGCAACAGTTCTTCTGTACCTCAGTCTGAAAACTCTGCTCTCTGCAATAATCCTTCTGCACCCCAGTCTCAAAACTCTGCTCTCTGTAACAGTCCTTTTGTAATTCAGTCTCCAATCACTGCTCTCTTCAACAATCCTTCTCCATACTCTGATTGCCCCAACGGTCCTTTTGCACCCCAGTCTTTAAACTCTGTTCTCTACATCAGTTCTTCTGCAACCCAGACTCCATCCGCTGCTCTCTGTAACAGTCTTTCTGTACCACAGTCTCCAAACTCTGTTCTCTGTAAGGGTCCTTATTCACCCCAGTATCCAACCTCTGCTTTCTGTATCAGTCGTTTTGAACCACAGTCTCCAAACTCTGCCCTCTGTAACCATCCTTCTGCAACTCAGTCTGCAACCTCTGATATCTGCAACAGTCCTGCTGCACCCCAGTCTCCATCCTCTGTTCTCTGCAACAGTCCTTTTGCACCCCAGTCTCCAACATCTGCTCTCTGCAACAGTCATTCTGCACCCCAGTCAACAAACTTTGCTCTCTGTAACAGTCCTTCTGTACTGCATTCTACAACATCTGCTCTCTTTAAGGGTACTTCTACACCAGAGTCTTCAACCTCTGCTTTCTGTGTCAGTCCTTCTGCAATCCAGTCTCTAATCTCTGCTTTGTTTAACAGTAATTCTGCACCTTAGTCTCCAACCTCTGCTCTCTGCTACAGTCCTTCTGGACCCCAATCTCCAACCTCTACTCTCTGCAAAAGTCCTAGTACATCCCAGTCTAAATCCTCTGCTCTCTGCATCAGTCCTTCTGCACCCCTGTCTCCAACCTCTGCTCTCTGTAACAATCCTTCTTCACCTCAGTCTCCAACCTCTACTCTCTGCAACGGTCCTTCTGCACCTCAGTCTCCAACCTCTACTCTATGTAACAGTGCTTCTGCACCTCAGTCTCCAAACTCTTCTGTCTGTAAGATCCTTCTGCAACCCAGTCTCCAAACTCTGCTCTTCTTAACAGTCCTTCATCACTCCATTCTCCAAATTGTGCTCTCTGTAACAGGCCATCTGCGCTCCAATCTCCAACCTCTGCTCTCTGTATCAGTCCATCTGCAGTCCAGTCTCCAACGTCTGCTATCTGTAACTGTCCTTCTGCACCCCAGTCTTTAACCTCTGCTCTCTGCAACAGTCCTTCTGCACCCCAGTCTCCAACCTCTGCTTTCTGCAAAAGTCCTTCTGCCCACAAGTCTCCAACTTCTGCTCACTGCAACATTCCTTCTGCACCCCAGTCTCCAAACTCTGCTCTCTGTAATGATTCTTCTGCGCCCCAGTCTCGAACCTCTGCTCTTTGCAACGATCCTTTTGCACCTCAGTGTCCAACCTCTTCTCTCTGCAAAGATCCTTGGGCACCCCAGTCTCAAACCTCTGCTCGCTGCAACAGTCCTTGTGAACCCCAGTTTCCAACATCTTCTCTCTGCAACAGTTCTTCTGTACCTCAGTCTGAAAACTCTGCTGTCTGCAATAATCCATCTGCACTCCAGTCTTTTAACTCTACTCTGAGTAACAGTCCTTCTGTACCTCAGTCTCCAATCTCTGCTCTATGCAACAGTCCTTCTGCGCCCAAGTCTCCAACATCTGCTCTCTGAAACAGTCCTTCGACAACCCAGTGTCCAACCTCTGCTCTCTGTAACAGTCCTTCTACACCCCAGTCTCCAAACTATGTTCACCCAAACGATCCTTCTGCACCCCAGTCTCCAACGTCTGATCTCTGGAACAGTCCTTCTACACTCCAGTCACCAACTTCTGCTCTCTGCAACAGTACTTCTATACCCCAGTCTCCATACTCTGCTCGACCCAACGATCCGTCTTCACCCCAGTCTCCAACCTCTGTTCTCTACATCAGTTCTTCTGCACCCCAGTCTCCAAACTCTTCTCTCAGTACCAGTCCTTCTGTACCGCAGTCCCCAACCTCTGTTCTCTGTAAGGGTCCTTATGCACCCCAGTATCCAACCTCTGCTTTCTTTATCAGTAGTTTCGCACAATAGTCTCCAAACTCTGCCTTCTGTAAGAGTCCTTCTGCAACTCAGTCTGCAACCTCTGCTCTCTGCAACAGTCCTGGCGCACCCAAGTCTCCATCCTCTGCTCTCTGCAACATTCCTTCTGCACGCCAGTCTCCAACATCTGCTATCTGCAACAGTCATTCTCCACCCTCTGCTCTCTGTAAGAGTCCTTTTGTACTGCATTCTCGAAACTCTGCTCTCTGTAAGGATACTTCTGCAGACGAATCTCCAAACTCTGCTTTCTGTATCAGTCCTTCTGCACCCCAGTCTCCAAACTGTGCTCTGTGTAACTGTACTTCTGCACCTTAGTCTCTAACGTCTGCTCTCTGCTACAGTTTTTCTGGACCCCAGTCTCCATCATCTACTCTCTGCAACAGTCCTTCTGCACCCCAGTCTCCAACCTCTGCTATTTGTAAGAGTCCTTCGGTACTAAAGACTCCAACCTCTACTTTCTCTAATGGTCCTCCTGTACCCCAGTCTTGAACCTCTGCTTTTTGAGTCATTTCTTCTGCACGCCTGTCTCAATCCTCTGCTCTCTATAAAAGTCCTTCTGCACCTCAGTCTCCAACCTCTGCTCTCTGCAACAGTTCCTTCTGCACCCAAATCTCCAACTTCTGATCTATGCAAAAGTACTTCTGCACCCCAGTATCCAACCTCTACTCTCTGTAACAATCTTTCTGCACCCCAGTCTCCAAATTCTGCTCTCTGCAGCAGTCCTTCTTCATCACAGTCTCCAAACTCTGCTCGCTGTAATATGCTTCTGCAGCCAAGTCTCCATATTCTGCTCTCTGCAGCAGTCCTTATTCACCCCAGTCTCCAACCTCTACTCTCTGCAAGATCCTTCTGCACACCAGTCTCCAACCACTGCTCAGTATAACAGTTCTTCTGCAACCCAGTCTCCAAACTCTGCTCTCTGTAACAATAATTTTGCACCTCAGTCTCCAACCTCTGCTCTCTGCAGCGGTCCTTCTGTACCCCAGTCTCTAACCTCTGTTTTCTTCAAGAGTCTTCTGCACCCCAGGTTTTAACCTATGCTTTCTGTAACAGTTCTTCTGTACCAGATTCTCCAACCTCTGTTCTCTGTAACGGTCCTTCTGCACCCAAGTCTCCAACATCTGCTTTCTCTATAAGTCCTTCTGCACCCCAGTCTCCAACATCTGTTCTCTGTAAGGTCATTCTGCACCCCAGGTTCCAAACTCTGCTCTCTGTAACATTCCTTCTCCAACCCAGTCTCCAACCTCTGCTTTCTTCAATGGCCCTCCTGCAACCCAGTCTCCAAACTCTGTTCTCTGAAACAGTTCTTCTACTCCCCAATTTCCAATCTCTGCTCTCTGTAACAGTCCTTCTGTACCGCAGTCTCTAACTTCTGCACTCAGTAATGGTCCTTCTGCACCCTAGTCTTCAACCTCTGCTCTCTGTAACAGTCCTTCTGCACCATATTCTCCAAACTTTGCTCTCTGTTACAGTCTTTGTATACCGCAGTCTCCAACCTCTGCTCTCTGTAACGGTCCCTGTGCATCCCAATTTCCAACCTCTATTTCTGTAACAGTCCTTCTGCACCTCAATAACAAAACTCTGCTCTCTGTAACCGTCCTTCTGAACCTCAGTATCCATCCTCTGCTATCTGTAACAGTCTTTCTGCACCTCAGTCTGAAACCTCTCCTCTCTGCACGATCCTTCTGCATTCCAGTCTCCAACCACTGCTCTCTGTAACAGTCGTTCTGTAGCTCAGTCACCAACCTCTGCTCTCTGTAAGATCCTTCTGCAACCCAGCCTCAAATGTCTGCTCTCTATAACAGTCCTACTGCAACCCAGTCTCAAAACTCTGCTCTCTGTAGCATGCATTCTGCACCCAAGTCTTCAATCTCTGCTCTCTGATACAGTCATTCTGCACGACAGTCTTTAACCTCTGCTCTCTTTAACGGTCCTTCTGCACCCCAGGCTCCCACCTCAGCTTTCTGTATCATAATTCTTCACCCCAATCTCCAACGTCTTCTCTGTGTAACAGTCCTTCTGCATCTCAGTCTCCAAACTCTGCTCTCTGCAACAATTCTCCTGCACCCCAGTCTCCAACCTCTGCTTTCTGCAACATTCTTTCTGCACCCCAGTGTTTAACCTGTTCGCTCTGTAACAGTCCTTCTGCACCCCAGTCTCCCACTTCTACTCTCTGTAACGATCCTTCTGCAGCCCAGTCTCCTCCTCTGCTCTCTGCAATGATTCTTCTGAAACTCCGTCTCCAACTTCTGCTGTCTTAAATGATCCTTCTGTACCCCAGTCTCCAAACTCTTCTCTCTGCAACGATCCTTCTGCATCCCAGTCTACAGCGTCTCCTCCCTTTAACACTTTTCTGCACCCCAGTCTCCAACCTCTGTTCTCTGTAAATTCCTTCTTCACCCCAGTTTCCAAACTTTGCTCTCTGTAACATTCTTTCTCCAACCCAGTCTCCAACCTCTGCTTTTTTCAACGGTCTTGCTGCAACCCAGTCTCCAAACTCTGTTCTCTGAAACAGTCCTTCTCCTCCCCAATTTCGAATCTCTGCTCTCTGTAACAGTCCTTATGCACCCTAGTCTCCAACCTCTGCTTTCTGTATCACTCCTTCTGCACCACAGTCTCCAAACTCTGCTCTCTGTTACAGTCCTTCTGCATCTCAGTCTCCAAACTCTGATTTCTGTTAGATTCTTCTGCAACCAATTCTCCAAACTCTGCTCTCCGCAACAGTCCTTCTGCACACCAGTCTTTAACTTCTGCTCTCTGCAACGATCCTTCTTACCCCCAGTCTCCAACCTTTGCTTTCTGCAACAGTCATTCTGAACCCCAGTCTCCATCATCTGCTATCTGCAACAGTCCTTCTGCACCTCAGTCTGAAAACTCTGCTCTCTGCAACGATCTTTGTGCACCCCAGTCTCCAAACTCTGCTTTCTTTAACAGTCCTTCTGCACCTCAGTCTTCAACTTCTGCTCTCTAAAACAGTTTTTCTGCACCCCAGTCTTTAACATCTACTCTCTGAAACAGTCCTTATACACCCTAGTCCAAACGCAGAAGAATGAGACCTGAACTATCGCTCACCCTGCAAAAAATCAACTCAAAATGCATTAAAGTCTCAGGCACTAGACCAGAAATTATGCAGTTTCTAGGAAAAAACAAAGTCAATACTTCAACCTACAGGCAGAGGCAATGACATTCTCAATAGGATGCCAAAGCTCAAGAGATAACACCAAAAGTTAGCTAATAGGATGGCATCAAATTAAGAAGTTTCTGCACAGCAAAGGAGACAATTAGAATATGAAGAGAGAACTTACAAAAAGGGAGAAAATTTTTATGAGTTTCTCTTCTAAAAGAGGATGAATATTCAGAATATTAATAAAGAACCCAAAAAACAAAACATCAAACCCACAATTATTAAATAACCCAATTATCAAATAACCCAATTACCAAATGGGAAACTAAATGAACTAAACAGACACGTCTTAGAAGAAAATATGTGAGTGGCCAACAAATATATGAAAATACTTGCAAGTCAAGACTACCCTGAGATTTCATCTCACTTTAGTTACAAAGGCAACCACCAAGAATACAAACAGAAATGAGTGTGACAAGGAGAGAAGTAAAGAGAAAGGAGCACTCTCACCCTGTTGGTGGGCATGTAAATCAGCACAACCACCACGGAAATCGGGATGGAGGCTCCTCAGGAGTAGCCATGGACCACCCTGCGACCCAGGTCTACCTCTGCTTGGTATTTATCACAGCGGATCAAAGTCATCATACTATAATGACACATACATGCCCATGAACAAGTTGAGGTGACATCAGTGGACGAATGGATAAAGAACATCTGGTATATGCACACTGGAATTTCATTCAGCCATAAAGAAGAACGAAATTATGTCATGCTGGAAAATGAATGGATTTTCAGAACATTAAGGGAAATAAGCAACTCAGAAAGTTAAGGGCCGTAAGTATTTCCTCTGTTAAAGCTAGAGGGGGAAAAGAAAGGAAATTTGGGAAGGGAGTCTCATCATGAAAGTTAAAGGAAGATCAGTAGAGTCAAGGCACCAGGGGAGGAGGTGAGGAAAAGGGAAATATTGGAATGATATTGGCCAAAGTTCACGGTTATTTTGTGTGCATGTTCAAATATGTGTCAGCAAATCCCATCATTATGGACCCCTACAGTGCACCAATGAAGTGTAAAATGAAGAGTTTCACATTACATGGGACAGGCACTATTCTAGGAGGGTGCCCATTTTTTTCCCATCTATAAATACCACGATCATTTACCACTGTCAAAAATCTCTACAGATTCAAATGTTCTGATCACAACTCCACCACATGGCCTCTTCTACTTCAGGGTCCCCTTATTCTCACTGAAATCAGGGAGCCCGTTTCAACGATGCCATCTGTTAATGTCTTGCAAGGCTGCCGAGGACAGCGGCTGTGGGTTTCACTAGGATCTGGTGCTGCCTTCTGAACGCATGTCCACGAGGCTTTGGCGAAGGCTGGTGCTCCAGGCCCTGCTCCAGATCCAGCTGTGAGGCCAGGGAAGGGGTCACATAACACGCCATCCAACACCTTATTTATTTCTGATCACAATCCTCTCCATTATTCCAGGATCATATTGGTCATTGAACTTAAGCAAACACTGAGTCCAGATTTCAGTCCATCAACCAAAGAGAGTCTAATAGCCACTCCCCGTGGCTCAAGAAAATCCTTGGCCCTACCATTTCTGGTTATTACATCCCGGTGACCGCATTCAAGATGATTCAGCAATATGTCCTGACTTCTTTGTTCTAGAAGACTCAAACAAATTCTCTTATATATTCTTAAGGCTCCTATTAACAAAATACAGTAAAATATTTACCTTTTATTTTGGTGTGACCCTTATACTCTCCTGGGCTATATTTTATACACTTACCTGAGGCATTCTAGGATCACACCCCAATTAAGAGTCTGGTGACAATGTGGGATGATGGATAAGCATCTTAAAGACAATTGGGCTGGGGATGTGGCTCAAACAGTAGTGCGCTTGCCTGGCACGCGTACGGCCCAGGTTAGATCCTCAGCACCACATACCAACAAAGATGTTGTGTCCGCCGAGAACTAAAAAATGAATATTAAAAATTCTCTCTCTCTCTCTCTCTCTCTCTCTCTCTCTCTCTCTCTCTTTCTCTCTCCCCTCTCCTCTCCTAGCCTCTCCTCTCTCACTCTCTCTTAAAAAAAAAAAAAGACAACTGCCCAGGTAGAGTCACCATAGGGTCTTTAATTTAGGGAAAGCTAGTCTCCTCGGGGGAAGAGGGGCTGCTTTTGACAGCAAAGAGGGTTAATGGAGATTTCAGTGTTCAAGGCTCTGAGATTTGTCTAATTCCACTGGTATTTTGCCATTCTAATTAACAGGGTCTCAATCATTCCCCCATTAATGTCCTAATTGACATAAGAGAGACCTGGAGAAATTGTGGATTTATAATTTTCTTTGTACTTCTGCAATTTGGAGAATTGGATGTTTTATTCTGATATTAACCTTTATCAGTTTCCAGAGAGAAAATATTTCTGATGATCTGAACCTGACTTGAAGAAGGAATATAATGCTTGAACCTATCATTTTATTTCTGTAAGTCTCTCACTCCAGTCAGTAACAGCAGTCTGTAGTCATGTTGTAATGTTCATTCCCACCCTGAAGGTCGATGTTATTCCAAAGCTCAGTTTTCCATAGACATTTGATTTCAGGCCACAATAACTTAAAGTCTCTGTTGGGTCATTGCACCAGGAATTATCAGGTCTCCTTTTCCATGAGCTGTGACATCATCAACATATTCAATTCCCTCAGGTCAGACATCCAACCTACCTCCTCAGATCTGTTATCTAGAACCATCTCTGATGTAAACCACTATTGTGGTCAGTGCCACCATGGTCAGGTAGAGATGAAGAACGACTCTTGATGTCTTAGGGTAGAGGAAGTTAACACAAAAAAAAGTTATAAAATGGTTGGGAGATCTGGAAGAAAAAAGAAAAAAAGGGCAGGTGACACCACCCCATATATGGAAACCCTAACTTCCCTGGAAAAAGACGATCATTCCACGCTACTGTGACCCACATTCAGGAACAGCTTTCTAGGAGCCTGCACACACAGCTGTTGGCACCATGGAGATTAGTTCCTGCCTCTACAAGGCTGGTTTCCTGCTGCTTCTATGGGATCCAAAAGAACCTGCTTTCTTCCTTTCCTTTCTTCCTCTCTGCCTAGTGTTTGGCTGATCTTGACAGTACGTTCTAAAATGGAGGCCTGCAGGCAGGGGAGTGTGGGAAACGAGGTTCTCGTACTTTCTGTCCCTCTGGTGTGGGGAGAACACAGAAGGAGAGAGATGGTGCTGAACACCCACACAAGGTGTCCGACACACTTGAACCTGAAAGTGGGAAAAGGGTGTTTGTGAAAAGAGAGGAGAGAAAGGAGTCTCAGAGATTTTAAAAGCGGGAGTTTGATTTGAAGCTCCAGATACAGACTCTCTAACCAGGTGCCTACATGTCCCTGGGAGACATCTTTTTCAGATGACTGTATACTCCAGTTTGAAGATTGGTCTAGACTTTGATCATGCAAAGGTATGCACACACTCCAGCCATCTTCCGCAGGGCACTCTGGACCTCGTTGCTTCTAAGGCAGTGAATGACGAGGCTAAACAAGGGGCTCACCACACAGAAGAGCACAGAGACCAGGATGTCGATGTCCAGCCTTCTCTGGGTCTGTCATAGTGGAAGTTGGCTGTTCCATAGAAGACCACCACGACAGTGAGGGTAAACACACAGGTGGAGAAGACTTTCCTCCTGCCCTGGGCAGAGGGAATCCCCAGGATGGCCGCCATGATGAGTGCGTAGGAGCCTGCAGTGAAGAGGCAGGGGCTCAGGCCCATGGTGGCACTGACCACGTGGAGCGCAGACTCGTTGACAGAGGTGTCTGAGCAGGAGAGCTTCAGGAGCAATGGGGTGTCACAGAGAAAGTGGCTGAACTGCTGGGGCCCACACAGAGTGAGTGTGATGGCCAGCACCGTGTGTGTGACCAAATTCACCAGCCCACACAGCCAGGATCCAGTCACCAGGCCAACACAGACCTTCACACTGATGATGACTGGGTACTGAGGAGGACGGCAGGTGGCCACACAGCACTCATACTGGCCACACAGCCAGTAAGAAGCCTTCTGTGCCAGCACTTGTCACCAAGAAGATCTGGAAAAGGCAGCCCTCATAAGAAATGGCCTTCTTCTCTCAGAAGAAGTTCACCAGCAGTACTGGGAGGGTGGTGGATGTTTAGCAGACGTCCAAGAAGCTCAAATTGCGGAGGAAAAAATACATTTGAGTGTGGAGAGCAGGACTGACCCTGGTGGCCACTATTATGAGCATGTTCCCCAGGAGAGTAGTCAGGTAAATGACCAGAAAGGGCAGAAAGAACCAGCCCTGTAGGTTGGAGTGGTTGGAAAATCTCAAGAAGATGAATTCAGTGACAAATGATTGATTGCTCATTTCCAATGGTATCTTAGCTACAAAACAGAGAATAAGAGAACATGACGAGAATGGACTGAGAGCACCCCAAAGAGGCTTGTTAATCTGCAGCAACATGGCAAATAATATTGTATACAGAGATGCCTGGACTCTGGAAAGAGACGTATAGGAGTGACTTTAGAGAAAGCATAACTTCTCACAGACTTTTGCATGGGTGCTCTTTTGTAAGAATAAATGGAGACTTGGTCAAAATGCACAACCAGCTATCAACCTCTGTGTCTCATTGAATCTGCAGTATCTCCCTGCTAACACTGTGCTTCACTGTGATGAATTATTTTTTGTATGTCTGTTATTTCAAGTAATAAGTTTTCATTGTGGAAAAATGAAGAAAAGGCAGAAAGATATTCAGAAAAATAGAACAGGTCACAAAATCAAAGCTCTATTTGCATTCATCCCATTCTACCTCTATCTATCTTTAAAATATCCAAAGCAATATTTCCCAATATTGTTGTACTCTATCTAGTTGTTTGCCTTGTAATCTTAATTTCCTAACATGAAATTAAGTTAATATCTCCCTTTTTATTGAACATAGAAACCTTCCATTCCATTTACTATCATAAATATTGGAATAGAAGCTTTCATACATATGCATCTGTGATCATCTCTGATTATTTCTTAAAAGTAAAATTATAAGTCACCTGCTTTTAAATACATTGATCTATTTTTTTCAGTAGAAACTTTTATTTTTTTAAGTTTTATAAGATACAAAAAATTTTGACAAATGATATATACTTAGGTATTTTTCTTCTTTTGTATTATAAGATTTACCTCACCAAACGTTACATTTTCTGAAGAAAAAATGATTGATACAATTACTGATTTTCTATCATGTAATCCATGCTAATCCGTGATCCATTGTTTTGAACTAAAATTTCTGTTTCTTTTTCAACCTTAAATAAAAAATATTATAGTAAAACAGTAGGCTCTTGGTCCAGATAGATGTGGATTGAAATCCATCTGTTGCTTATTAAATGTTGTTTGTAAAAATGTCAGCTCATCTCTATTCCTTAGTTTGTTCCTTGCTTAGGATATTAATGATGTCTATTTCACAATTGTTGAAAAACAGTTTTGAGATAATATAAGTTATGTGTCTGGCACATTACATTTACTCAATGCCTTTTATCAAGTTAGAAAATGTCTATCCATTTTTTACTAGTGTTTTTTTTTTATTTTTGGTGTATGTGTCCTGGGTTTTGAATTCAGAGCCTTATGCATACTAAGCATGCACTCTACCACTGGACTTTGCCCCTAGTTTCATTTAGTTAGACTCTTTATCATAAATCGATCTTGAATTTTCTTATTTTCTCTGCATCTATTGAAATGATATATATTTTTTTCTTATTTAGTCTGTTACTATGGAAATTCCGTTGATTGAATTTTTGAATATTGAACCAGCCTTACATTCTGGGATTGATCTCAATTGACTGTAATGTTATCCTTATTCTATATGGCTGAGTTCAGTTTGTTAATATTGTTCCCTGCTTGCTTGTGTGTATTCTATTTTCGCTGTTCTCCAGAGATAATCTATTTCTTGAAGAATTCTCAGCTGTATTCTACTGTTATTTTCAGTCAATTCATGTTAGTTGACTAGTGGGAAACAGAGAAGAGATTTCTGATGTTTCCACGAAGCCCTGACTTAGGTACTGTAAACTCAGTTACAGGGATATGCCCATCACAGTGACCCACTTTCTAGCAATATGGCTGAGCCTAGTTCTTATTCCTCCCGACGTTAGACATTTTGGCCTGTTTCTTTCCATAGCTGCAAAGGTTTTCAGTTGAGTGTCTTAATGTAACAGTTTCTGTTACTCTTGCCCCTGAAGATTACAGTTTTGTTCTATGCAAAAAAATCAGGAAATGGGTCTGGGAGAAGTTTTGGCTACTGTTGCTGCTCTTTGACCCTCCACCTATCCAAGAAATGATACCGTTAAAGACACTTTCTCAGAATACTTCCCTATCTTCCTGGGAGCATTTGGTTGAATCCATGATGAAAAAGAAAAATGCAAACATCTTATATCTATAGCCCTCTGGGTCTTTATGATATTAAACCAGTCTATACATAGTCTTTAGCAATCCATTAACTATTTTTTATTTGAGTTTTTTTAATAAATATACTCCTATGTATCTAGTGGGTTCTCCCATAGTTAAAAAAAAAATGCCTGGATTATTTTGGTTGCTTATCTCTCCCCAGACTTCGGTTACTTGTTTGCCTTATAATCTTCATCACTAATAAAGTCAAGGAAAGTCATTAATTTGCATTTTCTTCTGCTCTTTTTGGTTAATTATAATGATGAAAACAACATGCTTTCTAGCTATTTCGATAAATACTCAAGGTGAAATTTGAAGTCTATACACTTACTTTTCAAAAATATTTAGTAATTTCTAATTTAGTTAAATATGTAGTTATTCTATTCAAAACAATCCCATTCCTAGCATATTTCCAAGGAAATTAATGCTCAATTCACAAAAATTCTTGTGTAAAAATTCATAATAACTCAAGCAAATATTATGCCTTCAGCAGAAGTACAGAAGACAAATCACGGTTTATCATGCAGTGGAATAATTCAGTTCCTTTAGAAACACGAATACTGGAACATTAATAACATTGACTAACCTAAAAAAAATTTTCTGGGTGAAAGAAGCCAGATACAAAATATATACTGTATGTTTCCTTTAAATAAAGTTCAAAAATTAGCAAAACAGCTATCATGGTCAAGTAATAATGGTGGTCTTTTTTTTTTTTTTTGGAGCTTAGGGGTGATACCAGTTGAAGCATGAAGGAATTTTCTAAAGTGATGAAAATGTTTTATATCCTGATTTTTGGTAGTTCATATATATGTAAATTATTATAAACCTGTACACTTTAGATCTGTGCATTCTTTGAGTACAAATTATAGTTCAATCTTTAAAAATAGCCTTATTTTAAAAATAAGTAATTAATGGGGAATAGTGGTACCTGCCTGTAATCCCAGGTACTTGGGAGACTAAGGCAAAAGGATAATAAATTTGAAACTCTGCAAGGCCCCCCGCCTCAAATAATTGAATTGGCTGGGGATATAGCTTCATTGTAGAGTGCCATTGTGTTCAATCCCAAGTACTGCAGTAAGTAAGTAAGTAAGTAAGTAAGTAAGTAAATTGATAAATAGAAGTGAAAGCATTTTTTTAAATGATTTTTAACTCAGGATTGGTTAGTATCACATCTAAATATTTTTTTTAGGTCTCTAAGAGGTTAAGTATTTTCTCCCATTTTTTTTTGCATTTCTCTACTTCTTTTTTTTACCACAGTGATAGTCCAGGACATATCACATTTTACAAGTGACATCAGTTGTTTCCTGATCACAATCTGTTTGAAGCAGTGAATGTAAAATGGTGGGTGCATTCGGTCTGTATCACAGATACAAAGCCTTGTTCACCATGATGGATGGGCATGTGCATGTGTGTGTGTGTGTGTGTGTGTGTGTGTGTGTGTGTGTGTTATTGGTTGTGGGATTGGCTTGACTGAGAACACTGTCTTATAGTTTGTGGGATGGCAAGTTGGCATCTCAGGCAACATTGATGGCTGAAATCTCAAAGAATATAGCAGGAATCTGCCATCTAACGCTCAGCAAGCGCAGAACACTTCTTTATCCTAATTGCTATAAATGGAAAGACCCTCACTATTGAGCTTCTCTGAGAGCTGAATCACACTGGGGCGGGAGGAGGGAGCCCATTTCCATAGAGATGTACCCTGTGTCTATGGAAACTCCAGCTAGGCTTCGAGGGGCTGGTGGGATAGTACCAGTGGATGCTGCCAAGCCCTGGGTCATTCTGAGGAGCCTGCTACTTCAGAGGAGGTGGCAGGGTATCAGACTGTGGGGTCGGGACTAGGCTCTGTGAAGCTGTGTCAGGCCTGATTTCTAAGCACGGTACTTGGCAATAGAAACCTCAGAAAACGTCCCACCCCCCACCATGCCATGGGCCACCAGAGAGCCCAGGTGTGTCTCTGGAAGTCAGGCTTGGGTTTGAGCATGGACATCAATGATTGCAGAGTATCAACAATAGGGAACCAATAATGTTTTTTTTAGGTTAGTGCAGACTGAAAACAGGGACATCTGGAGGGAAATAGACTGGGTTTTAGAAAATCATGAGATCTCTAGGTCTAGAACACGCAGATAGACCCACTCATGAAATTGTGCATGTGAGTCCAAGGATCAGGGGTCGATAACTGTGAAACCTGGTTCCCCAGGTTTTAGACACACCTGTTTAGTTCAAAAGAGTGATCTGAGTGCTAAAACAAGATCAAAATGAAGTGCTCTGTATCTGAATACGTGCTGTGTTGAAGGTGGGAGAAAATCTCTGAAGCCCTCATGGAGAAGGATATGGAGAACTTTAAAGTCCTAGTTGAAGAGGACATGGTAAAGACAACAAATCAGTTTGGGCAGGCTGGCTAGCTGGTGGGATCACTCAGGAAAACAGGAATATGTGAGGAATAGCAGATGTAGAGAAGGCTTTGGTGGATTTGATTTGAGTAATGTTGAATGTGAGTTATCTGTGAGATAATCACGTGGAAATGCCCTTCACAGACACCCTAGAACTGCAGGTGTGGATTTGGGAGTCATTGTCTTGAAGGCAACCGTTACAGCAAAGGGTGAATATGAAATCCCCCAGGAGAATAGAAAAAGTATAGAAGGAAATAGAGAAAGTATGGATTCTTGTGATACTTGGTGTTCACGAAAATTGTAGTAAAATTTTATCCAGAAATGACTAAAAACACCACACTATCTAGTTCAGTTGTAGGTATCACTTTCTCTAAATAATTTCCCTAAACAAGAGGTTACCTTATTAGCATTGATTTACAATAAATCAACTTTGAAATGGAGCTGGAAGCTACATGTACTTGACATTTCTTACGTTCTCTGTTTTCTCTATCAACTACCTGGATGAACTTCAAGTCATTTAGAAATCAGTGACATGTACTTTCTTTTAACTCCCCATATCAAAAAGATCAATATGACAATATCTTTTATAGGTAGATATCTAGATGTTTTCAGAAAAGGAAATAAAATTCCACATAGAGGGCATTTCCAGCAGATTTTACTATGAGAAATTGGTACAGGGTCTGTGGATGTCTAAAAGGGAAAACTAAACGTAAATGTTCAGGGATTTAAAAATACAATCTCTGAAGTTGTGCATACTGCTATTGTAAAGGTCTTAAATATAAAGGTCAGTTCAGGAGGGACAGTTTCATAGGGCATTAAAAAATCTCCCAATGTATGTTTATATAATTTTATCTGCATATAAGTTTTTCTTTAGTTTTACTGGCTAATTTCTTGTAGGTTACGGGTGTGGAGTAGGGTGAAGGAAGATACCCAAACAATTTTTCTTATCCTCTATGCTCTTTATTAATGTAGGGCATTAGATTGAATCATCATCATGGTCACCATTAGAATCCATTATTAACAATCATAACTCATGAATGAAACTTTGTGACACAATATGTACTTGCTCCTTAGAATTTATATAATGCACCATAGGGATTAGATCAACTTAATAGTAAACCCTCTGCTCTCCAATAATAATAACCATAATCATCATAATCATCTAGGGCATATTTCATAGAAAAATAATTTGAGTGTGAGTCTTCTTAGATTGCTTCAATACACATAAATGCCTGACTTTAAAAACCTTGTTTAATGTAGTTTAAAAGTGGCATGTTTTCCGTAAAAATTAGATTGAATTTCGGATAATCCATTCTATCAAAACTCAGTGAATTTCTTTGAAAAGATGAATTTTTACATACCTGAATCTAATCAGGATTTTTCAAATTGAGTAACGAATAGAGACACACATTAGATAAAAATACCTACACTTATTAAATGCCTATAAGACTTTTACATGCATTAACTTATTTGGTTTACACAACAACCTATAAGATAAACTATTATCCCCATTTTACAGAAAAAAAATTGAAATTAATTCACAATATATTAATGCAAGTAGGGAAACATCAATGAATCCCTTTAATTTGCATAATGTACATTAATTTGTACATTTAATATGTATTAACAATTATGATTTAAGAAACAAAAAAGAAATTGACTCAGAAAATTTATCATGTAATAACTATTATTTGTAGTGATAATTTGTTACCTGATGATAATTCCATATATTAGTAAACTGTATTATTATCTTCAATGCCCAGATATTCTTGTCTTTGGTTCTAATAATTCATTGCACATGAATAGTAGGCAAACACAGCTTTCATTAAAATTCCAAATCTCAGTGCCTTAAGAAGCATAAAGTAATTAAATTTCAATAGAAAGTCGGTGCTTCAGTTAAGCACAGCTAATTTTAAAATCTAAATATAAACAAAATAAAATAAATAAGTATAGAGTCTTAAAAGAAGAACTTTTTTTTCTTTGGCAATAAATGAAATGTTTTGCTGACTAACCTTAGGGATTCATTTTCTCAAACGAAAAAAAAAAAAAAATGGGCATGACCAAAACGAGGAAGAATGGTGTGATCATGAAAACTCTTATGCACATCAGGGAAACAATGATTCCTATTTGATCTCAATAGCACAAGCAATGATTAAAATTTTTAAATCCTATTTTCATGTTGCCCAGTAAATTGCTAAACACACACACACACACACACACACACACACACACACACACACACACACAGTACAAGGTCAATTTATTCAGAAAAATAACTGAATGATTTCAGGTGCTTGTGGCAATGTGAATTTATTACTGTGAAACCTATGAGCTATCTGGCCTGGCCCAGAGTTGTCCTCATATCCTTCCATGTGATGTGGGTGCTTGGAGCCGAGGGAAAGATTAGAGGTCATTGTGCAGAACAGTTGGCCTCAGTCAGTGAGTTCCAAGTGTTCCCAGTGATGCTGGTCCAAGGACACACTTTAGGGGAGGCTGGGCTCTTTCACCTAACATGCAGGGATGCCCTTAACCCTAACTGGTAGGTTTAAAATCTTAACAAATTCACCAGGAAAAAGCCTCCCTCCTGACTTAAAGATTCCGCACTAAATTCAGCATTTAACATCTCTTTCAGTTCTGTTTTTTTGGGGCCGGGGTGTACGGGGGGCAGTTACCGGAGATTGAACTCAGGGGCTTGACCACTGAGCCACATCCCCAGCCCTATTTTATATTTTATTTAGAGACAGGGTCTCACTGAGTTTTTTGGTGCCTTGTTTTTGCTGAGGCTGTCTTTGAACTCACTATCCTCCTTCCTCAGCCTCCTCAGCTGCTGGGTTTCAGGCGTGCACCACTCTGCCAGCTCTTTCAGTTCTTTTTATTTCACCTGTGCTTCTTCTAGCATAAAGGGGAAAGGGAAGACAAATTATTACCTCATACGATATGTCAGAGCCTTCTAGTTAAAAAAAATCTTAAAAATAAAAAATTCTCTTTTCCATTTAGGATTTTACAATTTCTTTTCTTGGTAGTGGTTAGTTTCAATTCAAACCAATTTTGTTCCTATACAGGGTCTAATTTAGTCCTAAGCCAGATCTACTAAGAAACCCAAAGAGGATAAGATCTGATCCCTTTCCTGCTTCGCCCCTCCACTGACTCTGGCAATGGCAAGGCCCTACTGAGGTGGATAGAGCAAGGCGTCCATCCTCTTGAAGAGTGCATTATGTTTCTGGGAATGGGCTGATTTGTTTTTGTATTCCTTTAATAAGTATAGTTTTTATTTCTCATATTACTATTAAGTATAAGAAAAATCATGATTTTTCCAATTAATGCAACTACTTCTAAAGCATAGATCTGTTTGCTGTAAATGCAATGATTTAGCTGTGGAGTGTAAATTGTTAATGTCTAAAGAAAAACTCCCTGTATTCCTGTCAAGGAAGTTTTTGAGAAATTAAATTAAAATCTAAAGAAGGAAAATTAATGTTAAGAAGATAGATTAGTGCTTAGTACTGGGTAACTTGTTCTTGTTCCTGTGCACAATGGTTTGTGCTCTTACTTTTGTTTGATTACAAGTAATAACAAATCAACTACTTGCTGTAACCATGGCACTGGTTCCAGTCAGTAAGTCAAGAAAGAATAGTCAAGGTATAGGCCAATAGTTTTGGACATATTTAACTATTATTAAATGTTAACTAAGCAGAAACAGCTAAAAGCAAAACTCGAACTGAAAGTACAAATGCTTGCTTATGCATAAGCCAAGATACATTCTTCTATTCTAATTGTAGCTACTTAATATTTTGTTTTGTTTGAATAATGATTCCTGTTTTGTAACCACAAAGTACTGTAAGACTGCCAAAATAAAAAGTATATATGATCAACTTCACAAGTAAAGATTGGGATCAACACCTTCACTTTGGTGTCTGTGTTGTTTCTCTACCCCCTCTTTCGCCGACTCCTCACAATCCGTTCGTCTCCTGAGACCTCCTGTTGGAGCTGGTCTCCAACACTGTCCTTCAACTAACTTACAATCTAATGGGAAGATGAACTCAATATGTGAAGGAAACTTGGTAACAATTCTATGTAATCTACAAATTATGATTATTTTCCCTTAGTGTTTGCTTGGGCAGGTCTGTGAATGGAGCACTTAATACTTGTCAAAGCCCCTCATTCCATCTTGAATATGCGCTCCTCCAGGTCCTAGTTGGGCCTATCAATTGTGTTCTAAACACTAGGGCAACACCTTGTGTAAATGTGCACTCAGTAAAGGTTTGAAGAATGAAGAAGGTGTGTCGAGTACATCCATGGAGCAGAGTTTTTAAAAGATTCTTTAAAGACGGTACTGTGTGGGACCTAAAGGATCTAACAGAGACTTGACAGAGGCGAGAGGACATTTCTGTTCAGTGGTTCTGGTGCAGATATCTTGCTGAGAAAAATAAAGCCTCTGTGGGCATAAGTGAGACAGCATAGCCCAGCGGCTTCTGAGGAACTCACTGTCTCCTGTCTCCTAAACATATCCCTTATGGAGACTATCGGCTCAGTTCCCACAGAACAAGCAGCTCTGCATCTTTCTTTCCCAATCAGTCATCTCAAAGTCAGGTGACCGAGAATGAAGTCACTTATGAGTGACCCCAAAATATAATATTTCTAAAGGAGGGGGGTTGTGTATGAAGTAGATTACTCACAAGCTTCAGGGATTTATTACAGTTTATAAATTGCTTGCAACTCCCCTTCCCAAGCATCCATGTGTTGTAAGATAAAGATGAAAACCCCTAGTTAGTGAATGAATACTATTCTAAACATAACTTCTTCTACAATAATGATTTTTATTTAAACAGATATTTTGGTAGGTGTATTGTTATGCTATATTGTATCATAATGGGAATGTGTCCCTATACTTTCTCCCTAAACATTATTCCTTTCTGTCCTTCTCATCAAAAGCAGAGGATTAACACTTAGCATTATCTATTGTTTACCATAAGTAATTTTCCACACACATCATCACACTTAAGGAATTTAGGCATCCCAGGGTTTCTGGTTATGTTTTGGGTTTTCTTCCAATACTGGAGGCATCATGCTAAATCCCTCAGGTTTTGTGATAACCTCTGAAGTTATTTCTACTCTGGCAATACAAGTAGTATTGTGGAAACTTAGACACACATAGAAAAGGTGCTACGATAGGTCATTACATAAATGCCATTAAAATGGTAATGAAAATATGTACAATATTCTGTAATATGTTTTTAAAATGTAGGTATATCCTGATTCTGGAATAGTGTTTTTGAAAATTGTGATGGTAAATAAACTACTTACCAGCAACTCTAACAAAGAGGCATAGATTTCTGGTTTTGGTGTGGCCCTTGCTGCTCTCCATACTAGCAACTGGGCTGCAAAGAAAGCTCTTGGTAAAACTGGCTGTTGGTCTCCATTCACCACAAAATGGACTTGTTATTCTGAAAGTTGCCTGTCGCATATCTGTGGCCTCATGAAGGAGTCAAAATTTTCTGATCTCTCACAATTCATTTTCCTGTGATGGACATTTATAGAAGTCTGTGGCTGACCTATTGAAAATATTCATCGAGCCTTTCCTCTGCAGCTGCTCTAGGACTCCTCAGTGTGCAAACACAACTCAAGGGCAACGGCTTGAGTTCAACTGCAACAATGGAGAGCAGTTAATTCGCTGTTGGATTCATTAATGTCTTGGAAATCACCTGTTCCCAGCATGCAGCTAGAAGATCAGTGTCCTCTCTCTTCTGGGATGTGGGTGAGCGAAGTTCAAAGTGAGATTTCTTTCCTATCCCCTACTATCCCCCCTCCTCTGCTTAGATTTCTGCTAAGAAGTTGTGGGTGCTGAAACCTCAAGACTGCCTTCCCTTTCCGCTAGGGAGTGAAGGGCTCAGGGTGGGTGTACACTTATTGGCATGGATTTCGCACGGCATATGAAGTTTTTCCTTCATGTTACATACTTTGCCAGATGGACAGATATCAGAAGCCACAATATTAAAAGCATCCCCACTATCTTCAGCTGATCCACTCCTGCTAAGGGCTGATTCCTTACCAAACCCTGTATGACTTCCTGCTCCTTAATTTTATGATCCTGCTCATTACCTGGAAAAGAAATTGTTTGCTATGGAGTTTAAAAGTAGGGGAAAAAAAGAGTCATCAAACAGCTCTTTCGGGCACAGATGGAGAAAAGACAACAAGCTTGAAAGTCTTGTAGTGTTTTATTGCACAAAAATAAAAATAAAAGTATTAGATAAAGAGGTAAGTCTCTAAAACTTAAAATTTCCCATAATACAATGGGGTTTCCTCATGCTTGGGAGAGACACATTAACAGTACTCCTAAAAGATCTTAGAATGATTAGCCATCAGGGAAAGGAAAAGCTAAAGCACATTTGATGAAGCACTTCACACATTCCAGGGTCATCACAATAAAAGGAATGATAATGATGTGTTGTTAAGGGAGTGAGGAAATCAGAAGCTTTATTCACCACTCTTAATAATAAGGTAAGCTGGTTTCACTGGTCTGAAAATGATCTGGAACTTCTTCAGAAAGTTAAATATGGAGTTAACGATCCACCTCTTCCACTCCTACTTACAAACTCAATATAAATAAAAAAGTTGTCTACCAATGATCTGTACATGAATGTTCATATAATGTTCATATTATATATAATGTTCATATTATATATACGAATCTTATTAATATTAGTCAAAAAGTGAAAATGACCAGGCAGGTCTGTAATCTAGCTACTCAAGTAGCTGAGGCAGGAGGATCACAAATTCAGGCACAACCTGGGAAAATTTACAAGACCCTGTCTCAAAACAAAATTTTTAAAAGGGTTGGGCTTTGGCTTAGTGGTAGAACATTGTTTAGTGTGCAGGAGGCTTCGGGTTCAATCTGCAGTACGACACCCACACAGACACAAAGAAAAATTGCTATCTAGTGGGAAATGAACATTGAAATGTGGCATTTTCATAAGATGGAAATCAGTCACAATAAGGAGGAATAAACTAAAATACTAATACAAGCTACAATATAACTGAAAATTGCAAACATCCTAAGTGAAAGGAGTCAGATCCAAAAGGCGTATATGGTATTACTTCCTTAAAAATATCCACAGAAACTCGAGTGTATACATGGGTCTTTCCACATGTGAAGGAGAAACACAGAAATGGTATTTATTTAAAACTTAGAATCCAGATCCATTAGGAAAATGCAAGTCAAAGTCACATTGCACATAGCACTTTACATTCACTAGTGTTGGCTAGAGCTGCAATATTGGGGGAAAGAAGATTCACTGCTTTGGGTACAGGCTTTTTTTTTTGGAGAGAAAAGTAAAAAAATATTCTGAAATACCTGTGGATTAGAGAACCCAGGTGAGGTCACAATGTGTCACATACTTAGCACAGTGTGCTTCCCCTGGTTGGAGGGGCACCACAGTGGTCATGAGACACTGTGTATGGAGAGAGCGCTCTTGTAATTTCTGCTGAAGAGTTCACATATTTCTACAACTAAGACATTTCCTAGAATGAAACCACCATCTAGTTCTAATCTCACTATACAGTCTGTCTCCCAGCAAGCTTCCTCAGGGCACTCTGAACCTCGTTGCTTCTCAGGCTGTGAATGATGGACTTCAACATGGGGGTCACCACACAGAAGAGCACAAAGACCAGGGTGTCCGTGTCCAGCCTTCTCTGGGCCTGTCATACTGGAAGTTGGCTGTTCCTTAGAAGACCACCATGACAGTGAGGGGGGACACACAGGTGGAGAAGGCCTTCCTCCTGCCCTGGGCAGAGGGAATCCCCAGGATGGCTGCCATGATGAGTGTGTAGGAGCCTGCAGTGAAGAGGCAGGGGCTCAGGCCCATGGTGGCACTGACAACGTGGAGTGCAGACTCGTTGACAGAGGTGTCTGAGCAGGAGAGCTTCAGGAGCAATGGGGTGTCACAGAGAAAGTGGCTGATCTGGTGGGGCCCACAGAGTGAGTGTGATGGCCATCACCGTGTGTGTGACCAAATTCACCAGCCCACAAAGCCAGGAAGCAGTCACGAGGTCAACACAGACCTTCACTCTAATGATGACTGGGTACTGAGGAGGACGGCAGGTGGCCCCACAGCAGTCATACTGGCTACACAGCCAGTAAGAAGCCTTCTGTACCAGCACTTGTCACCAAAAAGAAGATTTGGGAAAGGCAGCCCTCATAAGAAATGGCCTTCTTCTCCCAGAAGAAGTTCACCAGCAGTACTGAGAGGGTGGTGGATGTGAAGCAGACGTCCAAGAAGCTCAAATTGCTGAGGAAAAAGTACACTTGATTGTGGAGAGCAGGACTAACCCTGGTGGCCACTATTATGAGCATGTTCCCCAGGAGAGTGGTCAGGTAAATGACCAGAAAGAGCAGAAAGAACAAGCCCTGTAGGTTGGAGTGGTTGGAAAATCTCAAGAAGATGAATTCAGTGACAAATGATTGATTGCTCATTTCCAATGTTGTCATAGCTACAAAACAGAGAAAAAGAGACCATGATGAGAATGGACTGAGAGAACCCCAAACAGGCCTGTTAATCTGAAGCAACATGGCAAATAATATTGAATGAAAAGCAGCCTGGAGAATGATAACCTGTGGGACTGGTCTCAGGGAATCAGACCCATGGAGCTGCACACATTTGCAGGGGTGATGGTGGGTGGGAGTAACCAGAGAAATGCTAGAAGCCAACAGAAAGCCATTCGAACTCATCATGGTGTGAAGTCATTTCTCACTGTCTCAGTAATCTCAGTCTCCTGTTGTTCTTTTATGTAAACATAGGATTTTTGGAGAAGTTCATTTTCGTTGCAAATGTTAAGAAAAAAATTTACAAAGCAGAGTCATCCTCTGCAGAAGCAGTTGGTGTTGCCTTCACTGTTTTCCAATGTAGATTTTTTCTCATTTTACATCAATCTTGATCTCTGTGTTCGGAAAGGCAGAAGTTAACTATTCCTGTACAATGCTGAAATTATCAGGGCCAGAGCAAAATAGAGGAAAGAAGTAGATGAAGTGGGATTGGACTGGCTATCTTAAGTATACAGGGAAGATCAGTGGAGTAGAAGGAGAATGAGAGGGCGGAGAGGTTTGGGAAGGGAGAAAATGTGAAAGGTTTTTACGCAGATCATGTTATGTGCACATCGAAGTCTACCACAGGGGACTGCACCTGTATGTATATGTAGAAAGCACCAGTCAGAAATTAACAGATAAATGACCCAAAGAAAGATCAGTAGAAAAAGGAGAATGGGGGTGGGAAGAAGAAGGAGATGGGGGGTGGGGACTGAATGGAGTAAATCAGATTCCATGCATGTAGGATCTTTTCCAAATCAACTCAACTTCTATTTATAACTATTATGCTCTAATAAAAAAATTAAGAAGATGACATGATCCTATCAGCAAAGAGTGAGATTTGAATTCTTCTTGACCTATTTGTATACCTTTAATTTCTTTCTTTTGTCCAATGGCTCTGGCAATTTCAAGGATGAAGTTGAATAGAAGTGGTGAAAGAGGAGGCACCCTGTCTTCTTCCAGTTTTTAGAGGGAATGCTTTCAACCTTTTTCCACTGATAATGATGCTTCCTTGGGTTTAGCATAGATAGCTTTTACAATGCTTTTACAAAGTTTCTTCTGTCCCTAGTGTTTCTACTGTTTTGACAGGTAGGGGTGCTATATTTTGTTAAATGCTTTCTCTGCATCTATTGAGATGATCAATAAACTTACATCTCTCTTAAATAAACTTAAATTCTCCCCTTTGGCTAAACATTCAGATCATCTCCAGTCCTATAATTATTTTAATGAACATTTTCCTACATAAACATATGTGACCATTTCAAATTATCTCTTCAGAATAAAATTTAAATCTGACATAAAAGAATTTGTTGTGCAGTTTCTATTTAAAACTAGCTCATGGGAGACATTATATTAAGTGAAATAAGCCAGACACATAAAGAGAAATAGCAGTTTTTCACTTCTTTGTGGAAGCTAAAAAGATGATCTCAGAGAAGTAGGGAGTAGAGCGGTGGTTATTGGAGCCTGGGAGAGAATCACAAAAATCATTGTGAGTGATTTCTCAAAGACGCATGTGAAGGACTGCCTAAAACATGCCCTCTGAGTGTGGTCTTTAACAAAATAAGAGTGGACTTCTAACAGGGTCCTCAGAAAATCTCTCTTCTCTCCTCAGTGAGCAGCAGGAGGTCCATGGGTCTGGCTGCCTAGGAGCTAGCTGTGGTGTGCAAATGGGCAGGACCAGGACGGCTGGAGAATCTCAATAATCACTAGTAGACCGCATTCTAGGTGAGGGCAGGCTGGAAACAGGCCATCCAGAAGGAAATGGCTTGAGCTCTGAAAATGACAGAATCTGTGGATTTAGGAAACGGTTGTGGGTCAAATCCACTCATAACACCTACTCCCTGGGTCACTCCACGGTTGCCACAGTTACCACAGGCCTGACCAGAATAACCCGGAAGAGGAGATGCACTCTGGCCTCCTGGCTTGGAGGTTTGGTCTGAGGCCAGCTGACCCATTGCTTCCTGCCTGAGATGAGGTGGGACACCGAGGTGGAAGAGAACAAGTGGGGAAGCGTCCCTAGATCATGGCAGCCAGAAGGGTGGAGGGGAGGGGAGGGGAGGAGACAGTTTGCAGGGAACAAATATGATTCCCCAGGGCATGTCCCCGGCCACAATCAACCTTACCACACTCCTCTCAGTATAGTGGGCCTTTCAGATAATTAACCCACAAAATGGATGGATCCAAAGATTAGGTCACAAGTCTCACAGTCTAATCATTTCATTTCTGAACACTGCTACTGTGGCTGACCCTGAGCTTTTGGTGGGGGGATACCTTATTTATAAGCCATAATAGTCCCTACAGTCCATGTGCTTTTGTTAGAATATCTTCATGTAGTCTGGGAGAGTAATCGGGTGAAAAAACAAGATTAAAAGGAAATATCTGGTAACTGAAGATGTGACATTTGGAGTTTGGGGAAAAGCTCTGAAGAGGAGCCCTGGGTAAAGCACTTTAAAGTCCTGGTGACGAGGACACAAGAGGGCACCTGGTCTGTGGGGTAGCTGAGTGGCAGGGGGATCACTCATTAAAACATAAAAAAAATTAGAAGGAGCGTGTCTGGGGAGACAAAAGGAGGAAAGGAGATTGGGCCTGGAGTCTGGGTACCTTCGGGGTCTCCCCAAGGAGATTCCAGGAGGCAGCGGGACAGGTTCCTAGGAGATAGGCCTGGGAGTCATGGCTTTGAGTGACTGTGGAAGTCACAGGTGCTCATAAAGCAAGAAGAGAGCAGGGTGAGGAGAGAGGGCCTGATAAACTGTGCGGAAAAGAAGGTGTCCAGAAGGAAACTCACCAGCTATCAGAAATCATTCTGCACCACAGTGTCAAAGCTCTGCTCTTTGTACCAGGCCTTCTACACCCCAGTCTAAAACCTCTGCTCCCTATAACAGTCCTTCTGCACCCGTCTCCAACCTTTGCTCCCTGCAACAATCCTTCTCCACCCCAGTCTCCAAGTTCTAGTCTCTGAAACACTTTCTGCACCCCAGTCTCGAACATCTGCTCTCGGCAACAGTCCTTCTGCACCTCAGTCTGAAAACTCTGCTCTCTGCAACAATCATTCTGCACCCCAGTCTCCAACCTCTGCTCTCTGTAACAGTCTTCTGCACCTCAGTCTCCAAACTCTGCTCTCTAAAATATACTTCTGCACACCAGTCTCCAAACTGTAATATCTGTAACAGGCCTTCGTCACTCCAGTCTTAAACCTCTTCTCCCTGCTAGAATCCTTCTGCACTCCAGTCTCCAATTTCTGCTCTCTGAAAGAGTCCTTCTGCACCCCACTCTCGAATATCTGCTCTCTGCAACAGTCCTTCTGCACCGAAGTCTGAAAACTCTGCTCTCTACAAGAATCATTCTGCAACACCGTCTCCAAACTCTGCTCTCTGTAACAGTCCTTCTGCACCTCAGTCTGCAAACTCTGCTCTCTATAATATCCTTCTGCACCCCAGTCTATAAACTGTGGTATCTGTAACAGTCCCTTCTGGACCCCAGTCCCCAACATCTGCTTTCTGTAACAGGCCTTCAGCACCCCAGTCTCCAACCTCTGCTCTCTGTAACAGGCCTTCGTTACCCCAGTCTCCAATCTCTGCTCACTGCAACATTTCTTCTACACCCTAGTCTCCAAACTTTGCTCTCTTTAACTGTCTTTCTGACCCCAGTCTCAAACCTCTGCTCTCTGTAACGATCATTCTGAACCTCAGAATCCAAACTCTGCTATCTGCAATGATCCTTCTGCACCTCAGTTTCCAACCTTTGCTCTCTGCAATGATCCTGCTGCACCACAGATTCTAACCTCTGCTCTCTGTAACAGTGCTTCTAAACCTCAGTCTCGAACCTTTTCTTTCTTTACCAATTCTTCTGCACCTCAGTCTCCAACCTCTGCTCTCTGTATCAGTCCTTGTGCACCTCAGTATCCAAACTGTGCTCTCTGTAATGGTCCTTCTGCACCTCAGTCTCCAATCTATGGTCTCTGTAACAATCCTTCTGCACCTCTGTCTCCAACGTCTGCTCTCTGTAACCGTCTTCCTGTACCGCAGTCTCAAACCTCTTCTCTCTATTAGGGTACTTCTGCACCCCAATTGCCAACCTCTGCTTCTGAAACAGTCCTTCTGCACCTGAGACTCCAAACTCTGCTCTCTGTAACAGTCCTTCTAAGCCTCAGTCTGAAACCTCTGCTCTTTGCAACAATCCGTCTAAACCCCAGTCTCCAAACTGTGATATCTGTAACAATCCTTCTGCACCAGAGTCTCAATGATCTGCTCTCTGTAACAGGTCTTCTGCAACTCAGTGTCCAAAGTCTGCTCTCTGTAAAAGGCCTTCTGCACCCCAGTCTCCAAACTCTTCTCTCTGCAACGATTCTTCTGCACCTCAGTCTCCAACCTCTGCTCTCTGAAACAGTCCTTCTGCCCCCAAGTCTCAAACATCTGCTCTCTGTAAGATTTTTCTGCACCCCGTTCTTTTAACTTTGCTCTCTGTAACAGTCATTCTGCACCTCAGTCTCCAACCTCATCTCTCTGCAACGGCCCTTCTGCATCCCAGTACCAACATCTGTTCTCTTCAGCAGTCCTTCTGCACCCCAGACTACAAAGTCTGATTTCTGTAACAGTCCTTCTGCACCCCAGTCTCCAAACTCTAATTTTCGGATCAGTTATTCTGCACCCCAGTCTAAAACCTCTGCTCTCTGTAACAGTTCTTCTGCACCTCAGTCTCCAAAGTCTGCTCTTCACAACAGTCCTTATGCACCCCAGTCTCCAACCTCTGTTCTGTGCAAAAGTCCTTCTACACACAATTCTCCAATATCTGCTCTCTGCAAAGATCCTTCTGCATCCCAGTCTCCATCGTCTGCTCTCTGAAACACTCCTTCTACAAAACAGTCTTCAACTTTTGCTCTCTCCTACAGTCCTTCTTCACCCCAGTCTCCAATCTCTGCTCTCTTCAACATTTCTTCTGCACTCCAGTCTCCAACCTGTACTCTCTGTAACTATCCTACTGCACCCCAATCTCCAAACTTATCTCTCTGTAGCGATCCTTCTGCACCTCAGTCTCCAACCTGTGCTCTCTGCAACGATCCTTCTGCACCCCAGTATCCAACGTCTGTTCTCTGCAACAGTTTTTCTGACCCCAGTCTCCAGCCTCTGCTCTCTGTAACATCTTTCTGCATCCCAGTTTTCAAATTCTGCTCTAGGTGACATTCCTTCTGCACCCCACTCTCCACCCTCTGCTCTTTCTAACAGTACTTCTGTACCTCAGTCTCCATTCTCTTCTCACTGCAACATTTCTTCTGCACCCCAGTCTCCAAACTGTGCTCTCTGTAACTGTCTTTCTGACCCTAGTCTCCAATCTCTGCTCTCTGTAATGATCCTTCTGAACCTCAGTTTAAAACCTCTGCTCTCTGAAACGATCCTTCTGCACCACAGTTTCCAACCTCTGCACTCTGTAACAGTCCTTCTAAACCTAGTCTTCAAACACTTTTCTCTGTACAAATACTGCTGTACCTCAGTCTCCAACCTCTGCTGTCTGTAACAGGCTTACTGAACCCCAGTCTCCAACATCTGCTCTCTGTAACGGTTCTTCTGCTAGCCAATCTCGAATCTCTGCTCTCTGTAAAAGTCTTTCTGCACCTCAGTCTCCAACCTCTTTTCTCTGCCACGATCCTTCTGAACCTCAGTCTCCAACCTCTGCTCTCTGCAACAGTCCTTCAGCAACCCAGTCTCCAGACTTTGCTCTATGTAAGATCCTTTGGCATCCCTTTCTCCAACCCTTCCTCTCTGTAACAGTCCTTCTGCACCCCACTATCCAACCTCTGCGCTCTCTAAAAGTCCTTCTGTACCTCAGTCTCCAAACTTTGCTCTCTGTAATGGTCCTTCTGTACCGCAGTCTCCAAACTCTGCTCTCTGTATCAATTCTTCTGCACCTCAGTCTCCAATGTCTGCATTCTGTAACAGTCCTTTTGCACCCTAGTCTCCAACATCTGCTCTCTACAACGGTCCTTCCGCACCAAAGTCTCCAAACTCTGCACTTTCTAACAGTCCTTCTGTACCGCAGTCTGCAACCTCTTCTCTCTATAACGGTCTTTCTGCACCGCAATTGCCAAGTCTGCTTTCTGTAATCGTCCTTCTGCACCTCAGATTTCATACTCTGCTCTCTGTAACAGTCCTTCTAAGCCTCATTCTGAAACCTCTGCTGTCGGCAACAATCCTTCTGCACCCCAGTCTCCAAACTGTGCTATCTGAAACAATCCTTCTGCACCCCAGTCTCAACCTCTGCTCTCTGTAACAGGTCTTCTGCACCCCTGTCTCCAAACTCTGCTCTCTCTAACAGGCCTTATGTACCCTAGTCTCCACCATCTTCTCTCTGTAACGATCCTTCTGAACCTCACTCTCCAACCTCTGCTCTCTGCAACAGTCCTTCTAAACCGTAGTCTCCAACCTCTACTCTCTGCAATGATCCTTCTGCATTCCAGTCTCCAACAACTGCTCTCTGCAAGAGTCCTTCTGCACCCCAGTCTCAAACCTCTTCTCTCTACTACAATACTTAGCACCCCAGTCTCCAACCACTGCTCTCTGCAACATTTCTTCTGAACCCAAGTCTCCACCAGTCCTCTCTGTAACTGTCCTGCTGCACCCAGGTCTCCAAACTCTGCTCTCTGCAACGATCCTTCTGCACCCAAGTCTCCATCTTCTGCTCTCTGTAAGAATCCTTTTGCACCCCAGTCTCCAAACTCTACTCTCTGTAAACGTCCTTCTGCACTTAAGTCCAAGTTCTGCAATCTGTAACAGTCCTTCTGCACCCCAGTCTCAAAACTCTGCACTCAGAAAGGATCTTTCTGCACTTCAGTCTCCAACCTCTGCTCTCTTTTATAGTCCTTCTGCACCCAGTCTCCAACATCTGCTCTCTGCAACGATCCGTCTTCTCCCAAGATTCCAACCTCTGCTCTCTGCAATGGTCCTTCTACATCCCAGTTTCCAAAATCTGCTCTCTGTAACAGTCCTTCTGCACCTCAGTCTCCAAACTCTGCTCTCTGAAACAGTCCTTCTGGACCCCTGTCTCTAACCTCTGCTCTCAGTAACAGTTCTTCTGCACCCCAATCTTCAAACTCTGCTCTCTGTACCACTCCTTCTGCACCCCTGTCTCCACCCCCTACTCTCTGTAAAAGTCCTTCTGCACCTCAGTCTCCAACCTCTTCTCTCTGTAAGATCCTTCAGCAACCCATTCTTCAAACGCTGCTCTCTGTAACAGTCTTCTGCAACCCAGTTTACAAACTCTGCTCTCTGTAACAAGCCTTCAGCAACCCAGTCTTCAAATTCTGCTCACTGTAACAGGCCTTCTGCACCCCAGTATCCAAACTTTGCTCTCTACAACGATCCTTCTGCACTGCAGTCTCAAAACTCTGCTCTCTGTAACAGTCCATCTCTACCCCAGGATCCAACATCTGCTCTCTGAAACAGTCCTTCTGCACCTCAGTCTGAAAACTCGGCTCTCTGCAAAAATCCTTCTGATCCTGAGTTTCCAAACTTTGCTCTCTGTAACAGTCCTTCTGAACCTCAGTCTACAAAATGCTCTCTGTAAGATCCTTCTGCAATCCAGTCTTCAAATTGTGCTATCTTTAACAGTCCTTCTGCACCCCAGTCTCCAAACTCTGCTCTCTGTCACAGGCCTTCTTCACCCCAGTCTTCTAACTCTGCCCTCTGCAACAATCCTTCAGAACCGCTGTCTCAAATTCTTGTTCCTGCAACAGTCCTTCTACACCCCAGTCTCCAACCTCTGCTATCTGCAACAGTCTTTCTGCACCTCAGTCTCCAACATCTGCTCTCTGTAAGATCCTTCTGCAACCCAGTCTGTAAACTCTGCCCTCTGAAACAGTCCTTCTGAACCCCTTGCCCGACCTCTGTTCTTGTAACAGTCCTTTTGCACGCCGGTCTAAAATCACTGCTCGCTACAACGATTCTTCTGCACCCCAGTCTCCAACCTCTGCTCTCTGCAAAAGTCCTTCGGCACCCCAGTCTCCAATATCTGCTCTCTGCGACAGTCCTTCTGCACTTCAGTCTGAAAACTCTGTTCACTGCAACGATCATTCTGCAACCCAGTCTCCAACCTCTGCTCTCTGTAACAGTCCTGCTGTAACACAGTCTCCAAACTCTGCTCTCTGTAAGATCCTTCTGCAAACCTGTCTCCAAATTCTGCTGTCTATAACAGTCCTTAGGCACCCCAGTCTCCACCTCTGCTTTGTGTATCAGGCCTTTTGCACCCCATTCTCCAAACTCTGCTCTCTGAAACAGTCCTTCTACACTGGAGACTCCATAATCTGCTTTCTGTATCAGTCCATCTGCACCCCAGTCTCCAAATTCTGCTCTCTGTAACAGTCCTTCTGCACCTCAGTCTACAAACTCTGCTCTCTGCAACAGTCCTTCTGCAACCCAGTCTCCAACATCTGCTCTCTGCAACAGTCCTTCTGCACCAAAGTCTCAAAACTCTGTCTCTGTAACAGTCCTACATAAAGGCAGTCTAGAACCTCTACTCTCTGCAACAGTGCTTCTGCACCCAAATCTCAAACCTGTGCTCTCGGCAACAGTCCTTCCACACCCCATGTCCAGCCTCTGCTTTCTGCAGCAGTCCCTCTGCAACCCAGTATCCACACTTTGCTCGCTGTAATGGTCTTTGTGCACCTAATTCTCCAAACTCTACTGTCTGTAAAAGTACTTCTGCACCGCTTCACCAAACGTTGCTCTCCGGAACAGGCCTTCTGCACCCCACTCTCCGACATCATTTTTCTATAACAATCCTTCTGCACCCCAGTCTCCAACCTCTTTTCTGTAACAATCCTTCTGCACCCCAGTCTCAAACCTCTGCTCTCTACAACGATCTTTCTTCACCCCAGTCTTCAAAGTCTACTCTCTGCAACAGTCCTTCTGCACCCGAGACTCCAACAACTGCTCTCTGCAACAGTCCTTCTGCACCTCAGTCTGAAAACTCTGTGCTCTGCAGTAATCTTTCTGCACCCCAGTCTCCAAACTCTGCTGTCTGTAACAGTCCTGTTGCACCTCAGTCTCCAAACTCTGCTCTTTGTATCAGACCTTTTGAACCTATATCTACAACCTCTACTCTCTATAACCGTCCTTCTGAACCTCAGTATCCAACTTCTGCTCTCTGCAACAATCTTCTGCACCTCAGTCTCCAAGCTCTGCTCTCTGCAACGATCTTTCTGCACCTCTGTCTCCGTAGTCTGCTCTCTGCAACACTCCTTCTACACCCCAGTTTCCAACCTCTGCTCTCTTTTAGATCCTTCTGCACACCAGTTTCCAAACTCTGTTCTCTACAACATTCCTTCTTCATCCCAGTCTCCAACCTCTTCTTTCTGAAACGATCCTGTAGCACCCCAGTCTCCAACCTTTGTTCTCTAAAAAAGACCTTCTGTTCCCCAGTCTCCAAACTATGCTCTGTGTAACAGTCCTTCTGTACTGCAATCTCTAACCTCTGCTCTCTGTAATGGTTCTTCTGCACCCCAGTCTCCAAACTTTGTTGTCTGTAGGAGGCCTTCTGCACCCCAGTCTCCAAACTCTGCTCTCTGTAACAGGCTTTCTGCACCCTAGTCTCCAACCCCTTCTCTCTGCAACGATCCTTCTGCACCCCAGTGTCAAACCTCTGCTCCTTGCAACAGTTCGTCTGCACCCCAGTCTGCTCTCTGTAAGATCCTTCTGCACCCCAGTCTTCAAACTCTGCTCTCTGTAAGAGTCCTTCTGCTCTCCAGTCTCCAAGCTCTGCTCTCTGCAACAGTCAATTTGAACCCCAGTCACCAAACTCTGCTCTCTGTAAGATCCATCTGAACCCCAGTATCCAACCTCTGCTCTCTGTAACAGTCCTTCTGCACCACAATCTCCAAACTCTGCTCTCTGCAAGATCCTTCTAGACCCCAGTCTTCAACCTCTGCTCTCTGCAACAGTCCTTCTGCACCCCAGTCTCCAACCTCTGCGCTCTGTAAGAGTTTTTCTATACCACAGTCTCCAAACTCTGGTATCTGTAACGGTTCTTCTGCACCCCAATTTCCAATCTCTGCTTTCTGTAACAGTCCTTCTGCACCTCAGTCTCCAAACTCTGCTCTCTGTAGCAGGCCTTCTGCACCCCAGTCTTCAAAATCTGCTCTCTCCAAGGATCATTCTGCACCCCAGTCTTCAACCACTGCTCTCTGCAATGATCCTACTGCACCCGAGTCTCAAACCTCTGATCTTTACAACAGTCTTTCTGCACGTCAGTCTCCAAATTCTGCTCTCTTTAAGACCAATCTGAACCCCAGTTCCCAAAGTCTGCTCTCTGCAACAGTCCTTCAGCACCACAGTCTCCAACCTCTGCTCTCTGTAACAGTCCTTCTGCACCCCAGTCTCCAAACTCTGCTCTCTTTAAGATTCTTTTTGCACATGAGACTCCAAACTCTGCTCTTTGCTACAGTCATTCTGCACTCCAGTCTCCAAACCCTGGTCTCTGCAACACTCCTTCTGCACTCCAGTCTCCAAGCTCTGCTCTCTGCAACACTCCTTCTGCACTCCAGTCTCCAAACTCTTCTCTCTACAACAGTCCTTCTGCACCCCAGTCTCAAACCACTGCTCTCTGCAACAGTCCTTCTGCACCCCTGTCTCCAAATCTGCTCTCTGCAACGATCCTTCTGGACCCCAGTCTCCAACCTCTGCTTTCTGTAACAATCCTTCTGCACAACAGTCTCCAAACTCAGCTCTCTGTAAGATACTTCTGCACTCCAGTTTCCAAACTCTGCTCTCTGTAACATTCCTTCTCCACCCTAGTCTTTAACCTCTGCTTTCTGCAAGTGTCCTACGGCACCCCAGTCTCCAAACTCTGTCCTCTGCAACAGTCCTTCTGCTACCCAGTCTCCAACCTCTACTCTCTGTAACCGTCCATCAGCAACCCAGTCTCCAAACTCTGCTTTCTGTATCAGTCCTTCTGAACCTCAGTCTCAAACCTCTGCTCTCTGTATCTATCCATCTGCACCTCAGTCTCCAACCTGTGCTCTCTGTAACATTCCTTCTGCACCCCAATTTCCAACCTCTGCTTTATGTAACACTCCTTCTGCACCTCAGTCTCAAACCTGTACTCTCTGTAACATTCCTTCTGCACCCCAGTCTCCAACCTCTTCTCTCTGTAACAGTTTTTCTATACCGCAGTCTACAAACTCTTGTCTCTGTAAAGGTCCTTCTGCACTTCAATTTTCAACCTCTGCTTTCTGTAACAATCCATCTGCACCTCACTCTCCAACCACTGCTCACTGTAACAGTCCACCTGCACCTCAGTCTATAACCTCTCCTGAAACAGGCCTTCTGCACATTAGTCTCCAAACTCTTCTCTCTGTAGCAGGCATTCTGGAGCCCAGTCTCCAAAATCTGCTCTCTGCAACGATCCTTCTGCATTCCAGTCTCCAACATCAGCTCTCTGCAATAATCCAACTTCACCCCACTATCCAACCTCTGATCTCTACAACAATCCTTCTGCACCTCAGTCTACTAATTCTCCTCTCTGTAAGATGCTTCTTCAAACCTGCATCCAATTTGTGCTATCTGTAACAGTCCTTCTGCACCCCAGTCTCCTACCTCTGCTCTCCTAACAGTCCTTCTGCACCTCAGTCTCCCAAATCTGCTCTCTGTAACATCCTTTTGCAACCAAGTCTTTAAACTCTGCACTCTGTAACAGTCCTTCTGCACAACAGTCTCCAAACTCTTCTCTCTGCAACGATTGTTCTCCACCCCAGTATCCAACATCTGCTCTCTGCAACAGTACTTCCGCACCCCAGTCTCCAAACTCTGCTCTCTGTAACAGTCCTCTTTTCACCCCAGTCTCCAAACTCTGCTCTCTGCAACGATCCTCCTGAAACCCAGTCTCGAACTTCTGTTTTCTGCAACAGTCCTTCTGCACCACAGTCCTCATCCTCTGCTCTCTGTAAAATCCTTCTGCACTCCAGTTTCCAAACTCTGCTCTCTGTAACATTCCTTATCCAACCCAGGCTCCAACCTCTGTCCTCTGCAACAGTCCTTCCGCTCCCCAGTCTCCGATATCTTCTGTCTGTAACAGTCCTTCTGTACCGCAGTTGCCAAACTCTGATCTTCATAACGGTCCTTCTACACCCCAGTCTCCAACCTCTGCTTGCTGTAACAGTATGTCTGAACCCCAGTCTCCAACCTCTGTTCTCTATATCTATCCTTCTGCACCTCAGTCTCCAACCTGTGCTCTATGTAGGAGTCCTTCTGCACCCCAGTCTCCAACAACATCTGCTCTCCATAACAATCCTATATCGCAGTCTCCAACCTCTGCTGTAAGATACTTTCTGTAAAAGTCTTTCTGCAACCCAATTTCCAAACTCTGCTTCCTGTAACAGTCCTTCTGCACCTGAGTCTCCAAGCTCTGCTCTCTATAACACTCCTTCTACACCTCAGTCTCCAACCTCTGTTCTCTGTAACAGTCCTTCTGAACCTCAGTCTGAAAACTCTGCTCTGTGCACGATCCTTTTGCACCCAGTCTTCAACTACTGATCTCTGGAACAGTCAAGCTACACCTCAGTCTTCAACCTCTGCTCTCTGTAAGATCCTTCAGCAACCCAGTCTCAAAACACTGCTCTCTATAAGAGTCCTTCTGCACCCCAGTCTCCAACCTCTCCTCTCAGTAACAGGCCTTCTGCACGCCAGTCGTCAAACTCTACTCTATGCAAGGATCATTTTGCACCCCTGTCTCCAACCTCTGCTCTCTGCAATGATCCTACTGCACCCCAGTCTCCAACCTCTCATCTCTGAAACAGTCCTTCTGCACCTCAGTCTCCAACTTCTGCTCTCTGTAAAATCCTTCAGCAACCCAGTGTCCAAACTCTCCTCTTTGTAACAGGCCTTCTGCACGCCAGTCTCCAAACTCTGCTCTCTGTAGCAGGCCTTCTGCATCCCAGTCTCCAACCGCTGCTCTCTGCAACGATCTTTCTGCACCCCAGTCTCCAACCTCTGCTCTCTGAAATGATCTTACTGCACCCCAGTCTCCGACCTCTGATCTCTGCAATAGTTCTTCTGCACCTCAGTCTCCAACCTCTGCTCTCGGTAAGATCCTTCTGCACAATTGTTTCCAACCTGTGCTCTCTGCAACAGTCCTTCTGCATCCCAGTCTCCAAACTCTGCTCTCTACAAAAGTCCTTCTACACCATAGTTGCCAACATCTGCTCTCTGCAACAGATCTTTCTGAACCTCAGTCTCCAAACACTGCTCTCTGTAAAAGTTCTTCTGCACCTCAGTCTCCAGTTTTTTTCTCTCTGTAATTGTCCTTCTGCACCCCAGTCTCCAATCTCTGCTCTCTGTAACAATTCTTCTGCACCTCTGTCTCCAACGTCTGCTCTCTGTATTAGTCCTAATGCACCCCAGTCTTTAATATCTGCTCTCTGAAATGGTTCTTCTGCACGCCAGTCTCCAACTACTTCTCTCTATAACACTCCTTCTGCACCCCAATTTCCAAAGGCTGCTCTCTGTAACAGTCCTTCTAAACCTCAGACTGAAACTTCTGTTCTCTGCAACAATCCTTCTAAACAGCAGTCTCCAAACTGTGCTATCTGTAACAATCCTTTTGCACCCCAGTCTCCAACATCTGCTCTCTGTAACAGGTTTTCTGAAACCCTGTCTCCAAACTCTGGTCTCTGTAACAGGCCTTCTCCACCCCATTCTTTAACCTCTGCTCTCTACAAAAGTCCTTCTGCACCCCAGTCTCCAAACTCTGCTCTCTGCAACGATCCTTCTGCATCCCATTCTCTAACGTCTGCTCTCTGTAAGATCCTTCTGCTCCCCGTTCTCCAAACTTGGCTCTCTGTAACAGTCATTCTGCACCTCAGTGTCCAACCTCATCTCTCTGCAACGGCCCTTGTGCAACTCAGTATCCAACCTCTGTTCTCTGCAGCTGTCCTTCTGCACCCCAGGCTACAAACTTTGCTCTCTGTAACAGTCCTTCTGCACCCCAGTCTCCAAACTCTACTTTCCGTTTCAGTTATTCTGCACCCCAGTCTAAAACCTTTGCTCTCTGTAAAAGTCCATCTGCACCACAGTCTCCAACCTCTGCTCTCTGCAAATGTCTTATTATACCCCAGTATCCAACATCTGCTCTCAGCAACGATCTTTCTGCATCCCAGTCTCCAACGTCTGCTCTCTGCAACAGTCCTTCTGCACCCCAGTCTCCAAGCTCTGCTCTCTGCAACTTTTCTTCTGCAACCCAGTATCCAACCTGTGCTCTCTGAAACTATCCTACTGCACCCTGGTCTCCAAACTCTGCTCTCTGTAGCGATCCTTCTACACCTCAGTCTCCAACCTCTGTTCTCTGCAACGATTTTTCTGCATCTCAGTATCCCACATCTGCTCTCTGTAATGGTCTTTCTGCACCCCAGTCTCCAAACTCTGCTTTCTGTAATAGTCCTTCTGTATGACAGTCTCCAACGTTTTCTCTCTATAACGGTCCTTCTGCACCCCAATTTCCAAACTCTGCTCTCTGTAACAGTACTTCTAAGCCTCAGTATGAAACTTCTGCTCTCTGCAACAATCCTTCTAAACCCAAGTCTCCAAACTGTGCTATCTGTAACAATCCATCTGCACCCCAGTCCCCAAAATTTGCTCTCTGTAACAGGTATCCTGCTACCCAGTCTCCAAACTCTGCTATCTGTAACAGGCCTTCTGCACCCCAGTCTCCAACCTCTGCTCTCTGCAAAAGTCTTATACACCCCAGTCTCCAACCTCTGCTCTCTGCAAAGATCCTTCTGCATCCCAGTCTCCAACGTCTGCTCTCTGTAAGATCCTTCTGCACCCCGTTCTCCAAACTTTGCTCTCTGTAACAGTCATTCTGCACCTCAGTCTACAACCTCATCTCGCTGCAACGGCCCTTGTGCACCCCAGTATCCAACCTTTCTTTTCTGCAGCTGTCCTGCTACACACCAGGCTACAAACTCTGCTCTCTGTAACAGTCCTTCTGCACCACAGTCTCCAAACTCTACTTTCCGTATCAGTTATTCTGCACTCCAGTCTAAAACCTCTTCTCTCTGTAACAGTCCTTCTGCACCTCAGTCTCCAACCTCTGCTCTCTGCTACAGTCCTTCTGCACCCAAGTCTCCAACTTCTGCTCTCTTCAACATTTCTTCTGCACCCCAGTCTCCAACTTGTGCTCTCCGAAACTATCCTACTGCACCCCGGTCTCCAAACTCTGCTCTCTGTAGAGATCCTTCTGCACTTCAGTCTCCAACATCTGCTCTCTGCAATAGTTTTTCTATACCGCAGTCTCCAAATTCTGGTCTCTGTAACGGTCCTTCTGCATCCCTGTCTCCAACCTCTGCTCTCTGCAACAGTCCTTCTGCACCCCAGTCTCCAAGCTCTACTCTCTGTAACAGTCCTTCTGCGCATCAGTGTCCATCCTCTGCTCTCTGTAAGGATCTTTCTGCACCTCATGTCCAAACTCTGATCTCTGTAACAGGCCTTCTCCACCACAGTCTCCAAACTCTGCTTTCTGTAACAGTTCTTCTGAACTCCAATCTCCAAACTCTGCTCTCTGTAACACTCCTTCTGAACCCCAGTCTCCATCCTCTGCTCCCTGTAAGAATCCTTTGAGACCACTGTCTCCAAACTCTCCTCTCTGTAAAAGTTCTTCTGCACCTCAGTATTCCACCTCTGCAATCTGTAACGGTCCTACTGCACCCCAGTCTCCATCCTCTGCTCTCTGTATCAGTCCTTCTGCAAACAAGTCTCCAAACTCTGCTCTGTGCAACATTTCTTCTGCACCCCAGTCTCCAAACTGTACTCTCTGTGAAAGTCCTTCTGCACCCCAGTCTCCAATAACTGCTCTCTGAAACAATCTTATTGCACCTCTGTCTCCAACGTCTGCTCTCTGTAACTCTCCTTCTCACCACAGTCTCCAAACTCTGCTCACTATAACAGTCCTTCTGTACCGCAGTCTCCAACGTCTTCTCTCTATAATGGTACTTCTTCACCCCAATTACCAACCTCTGTTTTCTGAAACAGTCCTTCTGCACCTCAAACTCCAACCTCTGCTCTCTGTAACAGTCCTACTAAGCCACAGTCTAAAACCCCTTCTCTCTGAAACAATCTTTCTAAACCCCAGTCTTCAAACTGTGCTATCTGTAACAATCCTTCTGCACCCCAGTCTCAAACATCTGCTCTCTGTAACAGGTTTTCTGCAACTCAGTTTCAGAAGTCTGCTCTCTGTAACAGGCCTTCTGTGCCACAGTCTCTAACCTCTTCTCTCTGCAACGATTCTTCTGCAACTCAGTCTCCAACCTCTGCTCTCTGGAACAGTCTTTCTGCACCCAAGTCTCCAACCTCTACTCTCTGTGAGATCCTTCTCCACCCCGTTCTCCAAACTTTGCTCTCGGTAACAGTCATTCTGCACCTCAGTCTCCAAACTCATCTCTCTGTAACGGCCCTTCTGCACCCCAGTCTCCAAACTCTGTTCTCTGCAGCAGTCCTTCTGCACCCCAGGCTACAAAGTGTGCTCTCTGTAACAATCCTTCTGCACCCCAGTCTCCAAACTCTACTTTCCATATCAGTTATTCTGCACCCCAGTCTGAAACTTTTGCTCTCTGTATCAGTTCTTCTGAACCTCAGTCGCCAAACTCTGCTCTCTGCAACAGTCCTTCTGCACCCCAGTCTCAAACTTCTGCTCTGTGCAAAAGTCCTTCTACACACCAGTCTCCAACATCTTCTCTCTGCAATGATCCTTGTGCACCCAAGTCTCCAACGTCTGCTCTCTGCAACAGTCCTGCTGCACCCCAGTCCCCAACCTCTGCTCTCTGTAGCGATCCGTCTGCACCTCATTTTCCTACCTCTGCTCTCTGCAACGATCCTTCTGCACCCCAGTCTCCATCCTCTGCTCTCTGTAACAATCCTTTTGCACCCCAGTCTCCAACTTCACCTCTTTTTAAAAGTCCTTCTGCACCTCAGTCTTCAAGTTCTGCAATCTGTAACAGTCCTTCTGCACCCCAGTCTCAAACTTCTGCACTCAGAAATGATCTTGCTGAACCTCAGTCTTTAACCTCTGCTCTCTTTAATATTCCTTATGCACCCTAGTCTCCAACATCTGCTCTCTGCAACGATCCTTCTTCTCCCCAGGATCCAACCTCTGCTCTCTGCAATGGTCCTTCTACATCCCAGTTTCCAAAATCTTTTCTCTGTAGCAGTCCTTTTGCACCTCAGTCTCGAAACTCTGCTCTCTGAAACAGTCCTTCTTAACCCCTGTCTCCAACCTCTGCTCACAGTAACAGTTCTTGTGCACCCTAATCTCCAAACTCTGCTCTCTGTAACACTCCTACTACACCCCATTCTCCACCCTCTACTCTCTGTAAAAGTTTTTCTGCACCTCAGTCTCAAACCTCTGGTCTCTTTAAGATCCTTCTGCAACCAATTCTCCTAACGCTGCTCTCGGTAAGAGTCTTCTGCACCCCAGTCTCCAAACTCTGCTCTCTGTAATAGGCCTTCTGCACCCCAGTCTTCAAAATCTGCTCTCTGTAACAGGCCTTCTGCACCCAGTTTTTCAACTTCTGTTCTTTATAACAATCCTTCTGTACCCAGTCTCAAAATTTTGCTCTCTACAAAGATCCTTTTGCACGCCAGTGTCCAACCTTTGCTCTCTGTAACAGTCCTGCTGCACCTCGGTCTACAACCTCTGCTCTTTGTAAGATCCTTTTGCAACCTTGTCTAAAAACTCTGCTCTCTATAGGAGTTCTTCTGCACCCCAGTCTCCAACCTCTGCTCTCTGTAACAGGCCTTTTGCACACAAATCTCCCACCTCTACTCTCAGTAACAGTTCTTTTGCACCTCAGTCTCTAACTTCTGCTCTCTGCAACAGTGCTTTTGCACCTCAGTCTCCAAACTCAGCTCTCTGCATCGATCCTTCTGGACCTCAGTCTCGAAACTCTACTCTCTGTAACACTCCTTCTGCACCCCAGTCTGAATCTTCTGCTGTCTGCAAAGATCCTTCTGCACACCAGTCTCCAACATCTGCTCTCTGCAACAGTCCTTCTGCAACCCTGTCTCCAACCTCTCGAAATCTACTCTCTGTAAGATCCTTCTGCAACCCTGACTACAAACTCTGCTCTCTGTAACAATCGTTCTGCACCCCAGTCTCCAAACTCTGCTCTCTGCAACAGTCCTTCTGCACCCCAGGCTCCATCTTCTGTTCTCTGTAACAATCCTTCTTCACCTCAGTTACCAAAATCTGATCTCTGCAATGGTCCTTCTGCACCACAGTCTCCAACCTCTGCTCTCTGTAAGAATCTTTCTGCACCACAGTCTCCAACCTCTGCTCTCTGTAAGAATCTTTCTGCACCCCACTCTCCAGACACTACTCTCTACTACAATCCTTTTGCACACCAGTGTCCAATCTCTGCTCTCTGCAAAAGTCCATCTGTAACCCAGTCTCAAACATCTACTCCCTGCAACAGTCCTTCTGCACCTAAGTCTGACAACTCTGCTCTCTGCAACGATTCTTGTGCACCCCAGAATCCAAACTCTGCTTTCTGTAATAGTCTTTCTGCATATCAGTCTCCAACCTCTGCTCTCTGTAAGATTCTTCTGCACTCCAGTTTCCAAATTCTGCTCTCTGTAATATTCCTTCTGCTCCCCAGTCTCCAACCTCTGCTCTCTGTAAAAGTCCTTCTGCTCCACAGTCTCCAACCTCTGCTCTCTGTAACAGTCCTTCTCTCCCGCAGACTTCAACCTCTGCTACCTGTAAGGGTTTTTCTGCACCCCAGTCTACAACCTCTGCTCTCTGTAATAATCCTTATGCACCCCAGTCTCCAACCTCTGCTCTCTGCAATGATCCTTTTGCACCCCAGTCTTTAACATGTGCTCTCTGCAAAAGTCCTTCTGCACCTCAGTCTTCAACATCTGCAGTCTGCAACAGTGTACCTGAAGCTCAGTGTGAAAACTCTGCTCTCTACAACGATCCTTGTTCACCCCGGTCTCCCAAATCTGCTTTCTGTAACAGTTCTTCTGCACCTCAGTCTCCAAAATCTGCTCTCTGTAACAGTGCTTCTTCACCCCAGCCTCCAAACACTACACTCTGTAAGATCCTTTCTCACACCAGTTTCCAAATCTGCTCTCTGAAACATTCCTTCTGCTACCCAGTCTCCAACCTCTGCTCTCTGTAAAAGTCCTTCTGCTCCTTAGTCTCCAAATTCTGCTCACTGTAACAGTCCTTATGTACCACAGTCCTTAACCTCTGCTGTCTGCAATGATCCTTCTGCACCCCAGTCTCCAACCTCTCCTTTCTGTATCATTCCTTCTGCACCACAGTTTTCAACCTCTTCTCTCTGTAACATTCCTTCTGCATCTCTGTCTCCAACCTCTGCTCTCTGCAACAGTTCTTCTGCTCTCCAGTCTATAACTTATGCTCTCTGCAACAGTTCTACTGCACCCCAGACTCCAAGGTCTGCACTCTGTAACAGTCCTTCTCCACACCAGTCTCCAAACTCTGCTCTCTGTAACAGTCCTCCTGTAGTGCAGTCTCCAAAATCTTTTCTCTGTAACGCTCTTTCTGCTCCCCAGTGTTCAACCTCTGCTTTCTGTATAAGTTCTTCTGCACCCCAGTCTCCAACCTCATCTCTCTTTAAAAGTTCTTCTGCACGTCAGTCTCCAAACTCTGCTCTCTGCAACAGTCCTTCTGCACCCAAGTCTCAAACCTCTGCTTTCTGCAACAGTCCTTATACACCTCAGTCTCCAAACTCTGCTATCTGCAACAGTCCATCTGCACCCCAGTCTCCAAACTCTGCTATCTGCAACAGACCTTCTGCACCCCAGTCTCCAACCTCTGCTCTCTGTAACAATCTTTCTGCACCTCAGTTTCCAAACACTGCTCTCTACAATGGTCCTTCTGAACCTCAGTCTCTAAACTCTACTCTCTGTAACAGTCCTTCTGCACCTCAGTCTCCCACATATTCTCTCTGTAAGATTCTTCTGCAACCCAGTCTGTAAACTCTGCCCTCTGGAACAGTCCTTCTGCACACCTTCTCCAACCTCTGTTCTCTGTAACAGTCCTTCTGCATGCCAGTCTCAAACCTCTGCTCACTACAACAATCCTTCTGAACGCCAGTCTCCAACCTCTGCTCTCTGCAACAGTCCTTCTGCACCTCAGTCTGAAAACTCTGTTCTCTGCAAGATCATTCTGCACCCCAGTCTCCAACCTCTTCTCTCTATAACAGTCCTGCTGTACCACAATGTCCAAAATCTTCTCTCCGTAAGATCTTTCTGCAACCCTGTCTCTAAACTCTGCTGTTTGTAACAGTCCTTCTGCACCCCAGTCTCCAACCTCTTCTCTGTGTAACAGGCCTTTGGCACTCAATTCTCCAAACTCTGCTATCTGCAACAGTCCTTCTGCACCAGAGTCTCCAAACTCTTCTTTCTGTATCAGTCCATCTGCACCCCAATCTCCAACCTCTGCTCTCTGTAACAGTCCTTCTGCACCAAAGTCAAAAAACTCTGCCTCTGTAACAGTCCAACTGAAAGGAAGTCTCCAACCTCTACTCTCTGCAACAGTGCTTCTGCACACAAATCTCAAACCTGTGCTCTCCGCAGTTCTTCTAAACCCCATGTCAAGCCTCTGCTCTCTGCAGCAGTCCCTGTGCAACCACGTCTCCAACCTCCACTCTCTTTTACGATCCTTCTGGACCTGATTCTCCAAACTCTACTCTTTGTAAAAGTACTTCTGCACCCCTTCTCCAAACTTTGCTCTCTGTAACAGGCCTTCTACACCCCAGTCTCCGACCTCTTTTCTGAATAACAATCCTTCTGCACCCCAGTCTCCAACCTCTGCTATCTACAACGATCCTTCTGCACCCCAGTCTCCAAAATCTGCTCTCTCTAACAGTCCTTCTGCACCTCTGCTCTCTGCAACAGAACTTCTGCTCTCTGCAACAGTCCTTTGGCACCCCAGTCTCCAACATGTGCTCTCTAAATAGTCTTTCTGCACCTCACTCTGAAAACTCTGTTCTCTGCAACTATCCTTCTGCACGCTAGTCTTCAACCTCTGCTCACTGTAACAGTCCTGCTGCAACTTGGTCTACAAACTCTGCTCTCTTTAAGATCCTTGAGCAACCTTGTCTAAAAACTCTGCTCTCTGTAACAGTTCTTCTGCACCCCAGTCTCCAACCTCGGCTCTCAGTAACAGTCCTTTTGCACCTCAGTCTCCAAACTCTGCTCTCAGCAACGATTCTTCTGCACCTCAGTCTCCAAACTCTACTCTCTGTAACAGTCCTTCTGCACCCCAGTCTCAAAACTCTTCTGTCTGCAATGATCCTTCTGCACCCCAGTCTCCAAAATCTGCTCTCTCTAACAGTCCTTCTGCACCTCAGTCTCCAACCTCTGCTCTCTGTAACAGTACTTCTGCACCTCAGTCTTCAACCTCTGCTCTCTGCAAAAGTCCTTCTACACCCCATTCTCTAATCTCTGTTCTCTGCAATAGTCCTTCTAAACCACAGTCTCCAACCTCTGCTCTCTGTAACAGTCCTTCTGCACCCCAGTCTCCAAACTCTGCTCTCTGTAAGAGTCTTTCTACACATGAGACTCAAAACTCTGCTCTCTGCAACAGTCTTTCTGCACCTCATATCCAACCTCTGCTCTCTACAACAGTCCTTCTGCATCCCAGTCACCAAACTCTCCTCTCTGCAACGATCCTTCTGGACCCCAGTCTCCATTCTCTGCTCTCTGTAACAATCTTTCTGCACCACAGTCTCCAAATTCTGCTCTCTGTAAGATCCTTATGCACTACAGTTTCCAAACTCTGCTCTCTCTAACATTCCTTCTCCACCCTAGTCTTTAACCTCTGCCATCTGCAAGTGTCCTGCGGCACCCCAGTCTCCAACCTCTGACCTCTGAAACAGTCCTTGTGGTCCCCAGTCTCCAAACTCTGCTCTCCGTAATGGTCTTTCAGCACCCCAGTCTCCAAACTCTGATTTCTGTATCAGTCACTTTGAACCTCAGTCTCAAAACCTCTGCTCTCTGTATCTATCATTCTGCACTTCACTCTCCAACCTGTGCTCGCTGTAATATTCCTTCTGCACCCCAGTCTCCAAACTCTGCTGTCTGTAATAGTTTTTCTATACCGCAGTCTCCAAAGTCTGGTCTCTGTAACGGTTCTTCTGCACCCCAATTTCAAACCTCTGCTTTCTGTAACAGTCCTTCTGCACCTCAGTCTCCAAACTCTGATCTCTGTAACAGTGCTTCTACACCTCAGTCTCCAACCTCTGCTCTCTGTAACAGTCCTATTGAACCTCAGTCTGACACCTCTGCTCTCTTCACGATCCTTCTGCACTCCAGTCTCCAAACACTGCTCTCTGTAACACTCCTTCTGCACCTCAGTCTCCAACCTCTTCTGTCTGTAAGATCCTTCAGCAACCCAGTCTCCAAACTCTGTCCTCTATAACTGTCCTTCTGCACCCCAGTTTCCAACATTTCCTCTCTGTTACAAGCCTTCTGCACGCCAGTCTCCAAACTCTTCTCTCTGTAGCAGGCCTTCTGCACACCAGTCTACAATATCTGCTCTCTGCAACGATCCTTCTGCACCCCAGTCTCCAACATCTGCTCTCTGCAATGATCCTACTGCACCTCAGTCTCAAACTTCTAATCTCTGCAACTGTCTTTCTGCATCTCAGTCTCCAAATTCTGCTCTCTGTAAAAACCTTCTGTACCCTGTATGCAACCTCTGCTCTCTGTAACAGAACTTCTGAATCCGAGTCTCAAAACTCTGCTCTCTATAACAGTCCTTATGCACCCAGTCTCCAACCTCTGCTCTCTACAACAGTCCCTTCTGCACCCGAGTTACCAAAATCTGCTCTCTGCAACAGTCCTTCTGTGCCCCAGTCTCCAACATCTGCTTTCTAAAACAGTTCTTCTGCACCTCAGTCTGAAAACCCTGCTTTCTACAACGACCCTTCTGCACCCCAGTCTCCAACCTCTGCTCTGTGTAACAGTTTTTCAGCACCTCAGTCTCCCAACTCTGCTCTCTGTAAGATTCTTCTGAAACCCAGTCTTTAAACTCTGCACTCTGTAACAGTCCTTCTGAACAACAGTCTCTAACCTCTGCTCTCTGTAACAGACATTCTGAATCCAAGTCTTTAACCTCTTCTCTCTGCAACGATCTTCTCCACCCCAGTCTCCAATATCTGATCTCTGAAGCACTCCTTTTGAACCCCAGTCTCAAACTCTGCTCTCTGTAAGATCCATCTGAACCCCAGTCTCCAAACTCTACTCTCTCTAACAGTCCTTCTGCACCTCAGTCTCCAACCTCTGATCTGTGTAACAGTCCTTCTGCACCCAGTTCTAAAATCTGCTCTCTTGAACGATCCTTCTGGAACCCAGTATCTAATGTCCGCTTTTTGCAACAGTCCTTCTGCACCACAGTCTCCAACCTCTGCTCTCTGTAAGATCTTTCTGCACTCCAGTTTCCAAACTCTGCTCTCTGTAACATTCCTTCTCCACCCCAGTCTCCAACCTCTGTCCTCTGCAACAGTTTTTCTGCTCCCCAGAATCTGACATCTGCTCTCTGTAACAGTCCTTCTGTACCGCAGTCTTCAACCTCTGCTCTTTGTAACGATCCTTCTACACCCAGTCTCCATCTCTGCTTTCTGTATCAGTCTGTCTGAACCCCAGTCTCCAACCTCTGTTCTCTGTATCTATCCTTCTGCACCTTAGTCTCCAACCTGTGCTCTATGTAAGAGTCCTTCTGCACCTGAGTCTCCAACCTCTGCTCTCTGAAACAGGACTTCTCCACCCTAGTCTAAAACCTCTGCTCTCTACAACAGTCCTTCTGCACACTAGTTACCAACATCTGCTCTCTGCAACAATCTTTCTGCACCTCAGTCTTAAAACTCTGCTCTCTGCAACGACCCTTCTGCACCCAGTCTCCTACCTCGGCTCTCTGTTACAGTCCTTCTGCACCTCAGTCTCCCAATTTTTCTCTCTGTAAGATCCTTCTGCAACCCAGTCTTTAAACTCTGCACTCTGTACCTGTCCTTCTGCACAACAGTCTCCTACTTCTGCTCTCTGTAACAGGACATCTGCCACCCAGTCTCCAAACTCTGCTCTTTGTAACAGGCTTTCTGCACCCCAGTCTCCAAACTCTTCTCTCTGCAATGATTCTTCTCCACCCCAGTCTCCACATCAGCTGTCTGCAACAGTCGTTTGAACCCCAGTCTCTCCAACTCTGCTCCCTGTAAGATCCATCTGAACACCAGTCTCCAAACTATGCTCTCTGTAACAGTATTTCTACACCCAAATCTTCAAACTCTGCTCTCTGTAACAGTCTTTCTACACGTCAGTCTCCAACCTCTGCTCTCTGTAACAGTCCTTCTGCACCCCAGTCTCTAAAATCTGCTCTCGGCAACATTCCTTCTGCACCCCAGTCTTCAACATCTGCTCTCTGCAACAGTCCTTCTGCACCCCAGTCTCCAAACTCTGCTCTCTGCAATGAACCTTCTGGACCCCAGTCTCCAGCATCTGTTCTCTGCAACAGTCCTTCTGCAATACAGTCTCTAACCTCTGCTCTCTGTAAGATCTTTCTGCACTCCAGTTTTCAAACTCTGCTCTCTGTAACATTTCTCCTACACCCGAGTCTCAAACCGCTATCCTCTGCAACAGTCCTTCTGCTCCCAAGTCTAAGAGATCTGCTCTCTGTCACAGACCTTATGTACCACAGTTTCCAAACTCTGCTCTCTGTAATGTTCCTTCTGCAACCCAGTCTCCAAGGCTTGCTTTTTGTAATCAGTCCTTCTGGACCCCAGTCTCCAACCTCTGCTCTTTGTATCAGTCCTTCAGCACCTCAGAATTCAACCTTTGCTTTCTGTAACAGTCCTTCTGCACCCCAGTCTCCAACCTCTGCACTCTGTACGGTCCTTCTGAAATCCCAATTTCCAACCTCTGCTTTCTGTAACAGTCATTCTGCATGTCAATCTCTAAGCTCTGCTCTCTGTAACAGTCCTTCTACACCTCAGTCTGAAACCTCTGCTCTCCATGATTCTTCTGCACCCCAGTCTTCAACCACTGCTCTCTGTAACAGTCCACTTGCACCTCAGTCTCCAACATCTGCTCTCTGTAAGTTCCTTCAGCAAACCAGTCTCCAAACTCTGCTCTCTGTAACAGTTTTTCTTCACCCAAGTCTCCAACCTCTCCTCTCTGTAACAGGCCTTCTGCACTCCAGTCTCGAAACTCTGCTGTCTTTAGCAGGCCTGCTGCACGCCAGTCTCCAAACTATGCTCTCTATAGCAGGCTTTCTGCACCATAGTCTCCAAACTCTGCTCTCTGCAATGATCCTTCTACATCCCAATCTCCAACCTCTGCTCTCTGCAATGATCCTACTGCCCCCAGTCTCTAACCTCTGATCTCTGCAAGAGTCCTTCTACATTTCAGTCTCTAACTTCTGCTGTATGTAAGATCCTTCTGCACGCGTGTCTCCAAGCTCTGCTATTTGCAACAATCCTTCTGCACCCCAGTCTACAATCTCTGTTCTATGTAACAGGACTTCTGCACCTCAGTCTCCAACCTCTGCTCTCTGCAACAGTCCTTCTACACCCAGTCTCTAAATTCTGATCTCTGCAACAATCCTTCTGTAATTCATTCTCCAATCTCTACTCTCTGTAAACATTCTTTCTGCACCCCATACTAGAGTCTCTGCTTTCTGTATCAGTCCTTCTGCAGCCAAGTCTCTAACTTCTGCTCTAAGTGTCCTTCTGCACCTTAGTCTCCAACCTCTGCTCTCGGCAACAGTCCTTCTGCACCCCAGTCTCCATCCTCTTCTCTCTGCAAAAGCCTTCTGCACTTCACTCTCCAAACTCTGCTCTCTGCAAAAGTTCTTCTGCACCCCAGTCTCCAAACTCTGCTCTCTGTAACAATCCTTGTGCACCTTCTCTTCACACTCTGTTCTCTGAAACGGTACTTCTGCACCCCAGGCTCCAACATCTTCTCTCTCCAACAGTTTTTCTACACCCCAGTCTCCAACATCTGGTCTTTGCAACAGTCCTTCTGCAATACAGTCTGAAAACTCTGCTGTCTGAAACGAACCTTCTGTACCCCAGTCTCCTACCTCTGCTGTCTGTTACAATCCTTCTGCACCTCAGTCTCCGTCATCTGCTCTCTGTAATATCCATCTGAACCCCAGTCTCCAACATCTGCTCTCTGTAAGAGTCCTTCTGCAGCTCATTCTTCAACCTCTGCTCTCTGCAAAAGCCTTCTATACCCCAGTCTGCAAACTATGCTCTCTGCAACGATCTTTCTGGACCCCAGACTTCAACATCTGCTCTCTGCAACAGTCCTTCTGCACCACAGTCTCCAACCTCTGCTCTCTGTAAGATCTTTCTGCACTCCAGTTTCCAAACTCTGCTCTTTCTAACATTCCTTCTCCACCCTCGTCGCCAAACTCTACTTTCTGGCAAGGGTCCTGCAGCATCCCAGTCTCCAAACTCTGTCCTCTGCAAATGTCCTTCTGCTCCCCAGTCTCCATTATCTCCTCTCTGTAACGGTCCTTCTGCCCCGCAGTCTCAAACCTCTGCTTTCTGTATCAGTCATTCTGAACCCCAGTCTCCAACCTCTGCTCTCTGTGTCTATCCTTATTCACCTCAGTCTCCAACCTGTGCTTTCTGCAACAGTCCTTCTTCACCCAAGTCTCCCAACTCTGCTCTCTGTAACAGTCCTTCTATAGCATAGTCTCCAACCTCTGCTCTCTGTAATGGTCCTTCTGCACCCCAATTTCCAACTTCTGCTTTCTGTAACAGTCTTTCTGCACCTCAGTCTCCAAACTCTGCTCTTCGTAACAGTCCTTCTACACCTCAATCTCCAAACTCTGCTCTCTCTAACAGTACTTCTGCACCTCAGTCTGAAGCCTCTCCTCTCCATGATCCTTCTGCACCCCAGTCTCCAACCACTGCTCTCTGTAACAGTCAACCTGCACCTTAGTCTCCAACCTCTGCTCTCTGTAATTTTCTTCAGCAACCCTTTCTTCAAAATCTGCTCTCTGTACCAGTCCTTCTGCACCCCAGTCTCCAACCTCTCCTCTCTGAAACAGGCCTTCTGCACGCCAGTCTCCAAATCTGCTCTCTTTAGCAGGCCTTCTGCACGCAAGTCTCCAACCTCTGCTCTCTGCAACGATCCTTCTGCACCCCCAGTTTTTAACCTCTGCTCTCTGCAATGATCCTACTTCACCCCAGTCTCCAACCTCTGATCTCTACAACAGTCCTTCTGCACCACAGTATCCAAATTCTGCTCTATGTAAGATCCTTCTGCACCGCTGTCTCCAACCTCTTCTCTCTGTAACAGTCCTTCTTCACCCCAGTCTTCAAATTCTGCTTTCTGTATCAGTCCTTCTGAACCCCAGTCTTCAACCTCTGCTCTCTGTACCTATCCTTCTTCACCTCAGTCTCCAACATGTGCTTTCTGTAAAAGTCCTTCTGCACTCAAGTCTCCCAACTCTGCTCTCTGTAACAGTCCTTCTATGCTGAAGTCTCCAAACTCTGCTCTCAGTAATGGTCCTTCTGCACCCCAATTTCCAACTTCTGCTTTCTGTAACAGTCCTTCTGCACCTCAGTCTCCAAACTCTGATCTTTGTAACAGTCCTTCTATACCTCAATCTCCAACCTCTGCTCTCTGTGATAGTACTTCTGCCCCTCAGTCTGAAACCTCTAATCTCCAGTATCCTTCTACACCTCAGTCTCCAACCACTGCTCTCTGTAACAGACCACCTGCACCTTAGTCTCCAACCTCTGCTCTCTGTAAAATCCTTCAGCAACCCTTTCTTCAAAATCTGCTCTCTGTACCAGTCCTTCTGAACCCCAGTCTCCAACCTCTCCTCTCTGTAACAGGCCTCTGCACGCCAGTCTTCAAATCTGCTCTCTTTAGCAGGCCTTCTGCACGCAAGTCTCCAACCTCTGTACTCTGCAACGATCCTTCTGCACCCCAGTCTTTAACCTCTGCTCTCTGCAATGATCCTACTGCACCCCAGTCTCCAACCTCTGATCTCTACAACAGTCCTTCTGAAACTCAGTATCCAAATTCTGCTCTCTGTAAATTCCTTCTGCACCGCTGTCTCCAACCTCTGCTCTCTGGAACAGTCCTTCTTTACCCCAGTCTCCAAACTCTGCTGTCCGCAACAGTTCTTCTGCATATCAGTCTCCAAACTCTGCTCTCTCCAACAGTCCTTTGGCACCCTAGTTACCAACATCAGCACTTTTTTACAGTCCTTCTCCACCCTAGTCTCCAACCTCTGCTCCTTGTAACAGTCCTCCTGTACTGCAGAATGCAAACTCTGCTCTCTGTAAGGGTCTTTCTGCACCCCAGACACTAATCTCTGCTTTCTGTATCAGTCCTTCTGAAACCCAGTCTCCCACCTCTGCTCTCTATAACAGTCCTTCTGCACCCCAGTCTCCAAAGTTCGCTATCTGCAACAGTCCTTTTGCACCTCAGTCTCCAAACTCTGTACTCTGCAACGTTACTTCTGCACCTAAGTCTCCAACATCTACTCTCTGTAACAGTCTTTCTTCACCTGATTCTTCAACCTCTGCTCTTTGTAGAATCCTTTTTCAACCCAGTCTCCAAACTCTGCTCTCTGTAACAGTCCTTCTACACACCAGTCTCCAACCTTTGCTCTCGGCACCGATCCTTCTTTACCTCAGTCTCCAAACTCTGCTCTCTGCAACAGTCCTTCTGCACACCAGTCTCCAAAAATCTGCTCTCTGTAACAGTCCCTTCATCAACTCAGTCTAAAAACTCTGCTCTCTGAAACGATCCTTCTGCACCTCAGTCTCCTACCTCTGCTCTCTCTAAGACCCTTCTGAAACCCAGTCTCCAAACTCTGCCCTCTGTAACAGTCTTTCAGCAGAATAGTTTTTAACCTCTGTTCTGTAACAGGAATTTTACATCCCAGTCTCGAACCTCTGCTCTCTGAAATAGGCCTTCAGAACCCCAGTCTCCAACCTCTTCTCTCTGCAATGATTTTTTGTCAACCCAGTCTCCAACCTCTGCTCTCGGCAACAGTCCTGCACCCTAGTCACCAAACTCTGCTCTCTGTAAAATCCTTATGCACTCCAGTCTCAAAACTCTTCTCTCTGCAATGATTCTTTTCCATCCCAGTATCCAACCTCTGCTCTCTGTAACAGTCCTTCTCCACACAAGTCTCCAAACTCTGCTCTCTGTAACTGTCCTTCTGCACCTCACTCTCGAAACTCTGCTCTCTGTACCAGTGCATCTGCACCTCAGTCTCTAAAATCTGCTCTCTGCAACGATCCTTCTGGACCCCAGTCTCCAACTTCTGCTCTGTGCAACAGTCCTTCTGTACAACAGTTTCCAACCTCTGCTCTCTGTAAGATCCTTATGCACTCCAGTTTCTAAACTCTGCTCTTTGTAACATTCCTTCTCCACTCCAGTCTCCAACTCCTGTCCTCTGCAACAGTCCTTCTGCGATCTTCTCTGTGTAACAGTCCATTTGTACCGCAGTCTCCAACCTCTGCTCTCTGTAACCGTCCTTATACACCCCAATTTCCAACCTCTGCTTTCTGTAACAGTCCTTCTGCACCTCAGTCTCCAAACTCTGCTCTCTGTAACACTTCTTCTACACCTCAGTCTCCAACCTCTGCTATCTGAAACAGTCCTTCTGCACCCCAGTCTCCAACCTCTGCTATTGGTCACAGTTCTATTCCGCAGTTTTCAACCTCTGCTCTCTTTAATGATCTTACTGCATCCCAATTTTCAAACTCTGTCTCCTGTAACAGTCCTTCTGCACCTGAATCTCCAATCTCTGTTCTCTGTAACAGTCCTTCTACACCCCAGTCTCCAACTTATGCTCTCTGCAACAGTCCTTCTGCACCCCAGTCTCCAACATATGCTCTCTGCTACAGTCCTTCTGTACCTCAGTCTGAAAACTCTGCTGTCTGGAACAAACCTTCTGCACCCCAGTCTCCTACCTCTGCTTTTTTAAAGAGTCCATCTACACCTCAGTCTCCAACCTCTGCTCTCTTTAACAGTCCTTCTGCACCTCAGTCTACAAATTCTGCTCTCTGTAAAATCCTTCTGCACCGCTGTGTTTAACCTCTGCTCTCTGTAACACTTTTTTTGCACCCCAGTCTCCAACCTCTGCTCTTCGCAACACTTCTTCTGCACCCCAGTCTCCAAATCTGCTCTCTGCAACAGTCCTTCGGCACCCTAGTTACCAACATCAGCTCTCTTTTACAGTCCTTCTGCAGCCCAGACTCCAACCTCTGCTTTCTATATCAGTCCTTCTGCACCCCAGTATCCAAACTCTGCTCGCTATAACAGTCCTTCTTCACCCTAGTCTCCAAAATATGATATCTGCAACACTAGTTTTGCACCCCATTCTCCAACCTCTGCTCTCTGTAACAATCCTTCTGCACCTCAGTCTCCAAACTCTGTTCTCTGCAACATTACTTCTGCACCTCAGTCTCCATATCTACTCTCTGTATCTGTCTTTCTGCACCTGATTCTTCAACCTCTGCTCTCTGTAGGATCCTTCCCAAACTTAGTCTCCAAACTCTGCTCTCTGTAACAGTCCTTCTGCACACCAGTCTCCAACCTCTGCTCTCTGTAACCATCCTTCTGCACCCCAGTCTCCAATCTCTGCTCTCTTCAAGGATCCTTCTACACCTCACTCTGCAACCTCTGCTCTCTACAAGAATTCTTCTGCACCACAATCTCCAACCTCTGCTCTCTGCAACAGTCCTTCTGCACACCAGTCTCCAACATCTGCTCTCTGCAACAGTCCTTCATCAATTCAGTCTAAAAACTCTGCTCTCTGCAACGATCCTTCTGCACCTCAGTCTCCTACATCTGCTCTCTGTAAGACCCTTCTGCAACCCAGTCTCTAAACTGGCCTCTCTGTAATAGTCCTTCTACACACCAGTCTCCAACCTTTGCTCTCGGCACCGATCCTTCTACATCTCAGTCTCCAAACTCTGCTCTCTGCAACAGTCCTTCTGCACACCAGTCTCCAAAATCTGCTCTCTGTAACAGTCCTTCATCAACTCAGTCTAAAAACTCTGCTCTCTGAAACGATCCTTCTGCACCTCAGTCTCCTACCTCTGCTCTCTGTAAGACCCTTCTGAAACCCAGTCTCCAAACTCTGCTCTCTGTAGCAGTCTTTCAGCAGAATAGTTGTCAACCTCTGCTCTCTGTAACAGGAATTTTACATCCCAGTCTCGAACCTCTGCTCTCTGTAATAGGCCTTCAGAACCCCAGTCTCCAACCTCTTCTCTCTGCAATGATTTATCTCCACCCCAGTCTCCAACCTCTGCTCTTGGCAACAGTCCTGCACCCTAGTCACCAAACTCTGCTATCTGTAAAATCCTTATGCACTCCAGTCTCCAACTTCTTCTCTCTGCAACGATTCTTTTCTATCCCAGTCTCCAACATCTGCTCTCTGCAACAATCTCTTTTCACCCCAGTCTCTAAACTCTGCTCTCTGTAAGATCCATCTGAACCCCAGTCTCCAACCACTGCTTTCTGTAACAGTCCTTCTGTACACAAGTCTTCAAACTCTGCTCTCTATAACTTTCCTTCTGCACCTCACTCTCGAAACTCTGCTCTCTGTATCAGTGCATCTGCACCTCAGTCTCTAAAATCTGCTCTCTGCAACGATCCTTCTGGACCCCGGTCTCCAACTTCTGCTCTGTGCAACAGTCCTTCTGTACAGCAGTTTCCAACCTCTCTCTCTGTAAGATCCTTCTGCACTCCAGTTTCTAAACTCTGCTCTTTGTAACATTCCTTCTCCACCCCAGTCTCCAACTCCTGTCCTCTGCAACAGTCCTTCTGCGATCTTCTCTGTGTAACAGTCCATTTGTACCGCAGTCTCCAACCTCTGCTCTCTGTAACCGTCCTTCTACACCCCAATTTCCAACCTCTGCTTTCTGTAACAGTCCTTCTGCACCTCAGTCTCCAAACTCTGCTCTCTGTAACACTTCTTCTACACCTCAGTCTCCAACCTCTGCTATCTGAAACAGTCCTTCTGCACCCCAGTCTCCAACCTCTGCTATTGGTCACAGTTCTATTCCGCAGTTTTCAACCTCTGCTCTCTTTAATGATCTTACTGCATCCCAATTTTCAAACTCTGTCTCCTGTAACAGTCCTTCTGCACCTGAATCTCCAATCTCTGTTCTCTGTAACAGTCCTTCTACACCCCAGTCTCCAACTTATGCTCTCTGCAACAGTCCTTCTGCACCCCAGTCTTTAACATATGCTCTCTGCAACAGTCCTTCTGTACCTCAGTCTGAAAACTCTGCTGTCTGGAACAAACCTTCTGCACCCCAGTCTCCTACCTCTGCTTTTTCAAAGAGTCCATCTACACCTCAGTCTCCAACCTCTGCTCTCTTTAACAGTCCTTCTGCACCTCAGTCTACAAATTCTGCTCTCTGTAAAATCCTTCTGCACCGCTGTGTTTAACCTCTGCTCTCTGTAACACTTTTTTTGCACCCCAGTCTCCAACCTCTGCTCTTCGCAACACTTCTTCTGCACCCCAGTCTCCTAATCTGCTCTCTGCAACAGTCCTTCGGCACCCTAGTTACCAACATCAGCTCTCTTTTACAGTCCTTCTGCAGCCCAGACTCCAACCTCTGCTTTCTATATCAGTCCTTCTGCACCCCAGTATCCAAACTCTGCTCGCTATAACAGTCCTTCTTCACCCTAGTCTCCAAAATCTGATATCTGCAACACTAGTTTTGCACCCCATTCTCCAACCTCTGCTCTCTGTAACAATCCTTCTGCACCTCAGTCTCCAAACTGTTCTCTGCAACGTTACTTCTGCATCTCAGTCTCCATATATACTCTCTGTATCAGTATTTCTGCACCTGATTCTTCAACCTCTGCTCTCTGTAGGATCCTTCCCAAACTTAGTCTCCAAACTCTGCTCTCTGTAACAGTCCTTCTGCACACCAGTCTCCAACCTCTGCTCTCTGTAACCATCCTTCTGCACCCCAGTCTCCAATGTCTGCTCTCTTCAAGGATCCTTCTACACCTCACTCTCCAACCTCTGCTCTCTGCAAGAATTCTTCTGCACCACAATCTCCAACCTCTGCTCTCTGCAACAGTCCTTCTGCACACCAGTCTCCAACATCTGCTCTCTGCAACAGTCCTTCATCAATTCAGTCTAAAAACTCTGCTCTCTGCAACGATCCTTCTGCACCTCAGTCTCCTACATCAGCTCTCTGTAAGACCCTTCTGCAACCCAGTCTCTAAACTCTGCTCTCTGTAACAGTCCTTCTGCACACCAGTCTCCAACCTCTGCTCTCTGTAACAGGAATTTTGCATCCCAGTCTCGAACCTCTGCTCTCTGTAACAGGCCTTCAGAACCCTAGTCTCCAACCTCTTCTCTGTAATGATTTTTCTCCACCCCAGTATCCCACCTCTGCCTTCGGCAACAGTCCTTCTGCACCCTACTCACCAACCTCTACTCTCTGTAAGATCCTTATGCACTCCAGTCTCCAACTCTACTCTCTGCAACGATTCTTCTCCAACCCAGTCTCCAACATCTGCTCTCTGCAACTGTCTTTTTGCACCATAGTCTCCAAACTCTGCTCTCTGTAAGATCCATCTGAAAAAGAGGTCTCCAACCTCTGCTCTCTGTAACAGTCCTTCTGCACACCAGTCTTCAAACTCTGCTCTCTGTAACTGTCCTTCTGCACCTCTGTCTCCAAACTCTGCTCTCTGTAACAGTCCATCTGCAACTCAGTCTCTAAAATCTGCTCTCTGCCATGTTCTTTCTGGACCCCAGTCTCCTACTTCTGCTCTCTGCAACAGTCCTCCTGCACCACAGTCTCAAGACTCTGATCTCTGTAAGATCTTTCTGCACTCCAGTTTCCAAACTGTGCTCTGTGTAACATTCCTTCTCCACCCTAGTATCCAACTTCTGTCCTCTGCAACAGTCCTGCTGCTCCCCAGTATCCGAGATCTGCTCTGTGAAACAGTCCTTCTGTACCGCAGTCTCCAACCTCTGCTCTCTGTAACGGTCTTTCTACACCCCAATTTCCAACCTCTGCTTTCTGTAACAGTACTTCTGCACCTCAGTCTCCAAACTCTGCTCTCTGTAACACTCCTTATACAACTCAGTCTCCAACCTCTGCTCTCTGTAACATTCCTTCTGCACCCCAGTCTCCAACCTCTGCTCTCTGCATTGGTACCTCTGCACCCAAGTCTCCAACCTTGTTCTCTACAACAGTACTTCTGTACTGCAGTCTCCAACCTCTGTTCTCTGTAAGGGTCCTTTTGCAACCCAGTCTTCCACCTCTACTTTCTATATTAGTCCTTCTGCACCACAGTCTCCAAACTCTGCTCTCTGTAATCATCATTCTGCACCTCACTCTGCAAACTCTGCTCTCTGAAACAGTCCTTCTGCAACCAGTCTTCAAACTCTGCTCTCTGCAAAAGTCCTTCTGCACCCCAGTCTCCATCCTCTGCTCTCCGCAACAGTCCTTCTTCACCCCAGTCTCCAACCTCTGCTCTCTTTAACAGTCCTTCTGTACTTCAATCTCCAACCTCTGGTCTCGGTAAGGGTCCTTCTGCACCCCAGTCTCCAAACTCTGCTTTCTGTATCAGTCTTTCTGCACCCCAGTCTCTAACCTGTGCTCTCTATAACAGCCTTTCTTTACCTCAGACTCCATCTTCTGTTCTGTGCTAGAATCCTTAAGCGCCCCAATCTTTAACCTCTTCTCTCTGACACAGTCCTTCTGCAGCTCAGTTTCAAAACTCTGATCTCTGTGAGATCCTTCTGAAACCCAGTCTCCAACCTCTACTTTCTGCAATGGTCCTTCTGTAAACCAGTCTCCAACATCTTTTCTTTACAACAGTCATTCTGCACCCCAGTCTCCAAAGTCTGCTCTCTGTAAGAGTCTTTCAGTCTGCAACCTCTGTTCTCTGTAAGGGTCCTTCTGCACCCCAGTTCTAAACGTCTGCTTTCGGTATCAGTCCTTCTACACTGCAGTCTCCAAACACTGCTCTCTCCAACGATCCTTCTGCACCTCAGTCTCAAACCTCTGCTCTCTCTAACAGTCTTTCTGTAATTCATTCTCCAACCTCTGCTCTCTGTAAGATTCTTCTACAACCCAGTCTCCAAACTCTGATCTCTGTAACTGTCCTTCTGCACCCCAGTCTCCAAGAACTGCTCTCTGTAACAGGCCTTCTTCACCCCAGTCTCCAAACTCTGCTGTATGTAACAGGCCTTTTGCACCCAGTCTCCTAACTCTTCTCTCTTCAATGATCCTTCTCCACCCCAGTCTCCAACCTCTGCTCTCAGCAACAGTCCTTTTGCACCCCAGTCTCCAACCTATGCTCTCTGTAAGATCCTTCTGCACACCTGTCTCCAACCTCTGTTCTCTGTAACACTCCTCTGCAAACCAGTCTCCAACTTCTGCTCTCTGTAAGGGTCTTTCTGCACCTCAGTCTCCAACTTCTGCTCTCTGCAACACTCCTTCTGCACCCCAGTCTCCTAACTTTGTTCTCTGTAACAGTTTTTCTGCACCTCAGTCTTTAACCTGTGCTCTCTGTAAAAGTCCTTCTGCACCCCAATCTACAACCTGTGTTCTCAGTAAAAGTCCTTCTGTACCCCAGTCTCCAAACTCTGCTCTTTCTAACAATCCTTCTGAACCCCAGTCTCCAAATTTTGCTCTCTACAACGGTCCTTCAGCACCCCAGTCTCCAAAGTCTGCTCTCTGTTACAGTGCTTCTGCACCCCAGTCTTCAAACTCTGCTTTCTGTAACCGTCTTCTGCATCTCAGTCTCCATCCTCTGCTCTATGCAACAGTTCATCTTCACCCAAGTCTCCAATGTCTGCTCTCTGAAAAAGTCCTTCTAAACCCTAGTCTCCAACCTCTGCTCTCTGTAACAGTCCTTCTACACCCCATTATCCCTACTCTGCTCGCCCCAAGGATACTTCTGCACCCCAGTCTTCATCCTCTGCTCTCTGCAGCTTTCCTTTTGCACCCCAGTCTCCAGCATTTGCTCTCTGCAACAGTCCTTCTCCACCCCAGTTTTCAAACTCTGCTCTCTGTAACAGTCCTTCTGGACCCCAATCTCCACACTCTACTCTCTGCAACAGTTCTTCTACACCCCATTCTCCACCCTCTGCTCTGAGAAAAAGTTTTTCTACACCCCAGTCTCCAAACTCTTCTCTCTGTAACTATCCTTCTTCACCTCAGTCTCCAACCTCTGCTCTTTCCAAGGGTCCTTCTCACCTCAGTCTCCAACCTCTACTCTCTGTAACAGTGCTTCTGCACCTCGGTCTCCAAACTCTGCTCTTTGTAAGATCTTTCTGAACCTCAGTCTCCAACATCTGCTCGCTGCAGCAGTCCTTGTGCAATCCAGTCTCCAACGTCTGCTCTCGGCAACAGTTCTTCTGTACCTCAGTATGAAAAATCTGCTCTCTGCAAAAATTCCTCTGTACCCAAGTCTCCAAACTCTGTTCTCTGTAACATTCTTTCTGTACCTCTGACTCCTACCTCTGCTCTCTGTAAGACCATTCTGAAACCCAGTCTGCAAACTCTGCTCTCTGTAACAGTCCTTCTGTACCTCAATCTCCAATCTCTGCTCTATGCAACAGTCCTTCTGCACACAAGTCTCTAACCTCTGCTCTCTTATACAGTTCTTCTACACCCCAGTCTCCAACCTCTGCTCTATGCAACAGTCCTTCTACAGCCCAGTCTCCATACTCTGATCGCCACAATGATCCTTCTGCACCCCAGTCTCCAAACTCTGTTCACTACATTAATTCTTCTGCACCCCAGTCTCCAACCTCTGCTCTCTGAAACAGTACTTCTGTACCACAGTTTCCAACATCTGTTCTCTCTATGGGTCCTTATGCACCCCAGTATTCTTCTTCTGCTTTCTGTATCAGCCGTTTTGAACCACAGTCACCAAACTCTGCGCTCTGTAACCGTCCTTCTGCAACTCAGTCTGAAACCTCTGCTCTCTGCAACAGTCCTTCTGCACCCCAGTCTCCATCCTCTGCTCTCTGCAACAGTCCATTTGTACCTTAGTCTCCAACATCTGCTCTCTGCAACAGTCATTATCCACCCTAGTCTCCAAACTTTGCTCTCTGTAACAGTCTTTCTGTATTTCATTCTACAACCTCTGCTCTCTGTAATGGACTTCTGCACCTGAGTCTCTAACCTCTGCTTTCTGTGTCAGTCCGTCTGCACCCCAGTCTCCAACCTCTGCTTTGCTTAACTGTCCTTCTGCACTTTAGTCTCCAACCTCTGCTCTCTGCTACAGTCCTTCTGGACCTCAATCTCCAACCTCTACTCTCTGCAACAGTCTTTCTACATCCCAGTCTAAAACCTCTGCTCTCTGCCACAGTCCTTCTGCACCCCAGTCTACAACATTTACTCTCTGTAACAATCCTTATGCACCTCAGTCTCCAACCTCTGCTCTCTGCAACGGTCCTTCTGCACCTCAGTCTCCATCTTCTACTCTCTGTAACAGTGCTTCTGCACCTCAGTCTTCATTCTCTGCTCTCTGTAATATCCTTCTGCAACCCAGTCTTCCAACTCTGCTCTCTGTAGCAGTCCTTCATCACCCCAGTCTCCAAATTGTGCTCTCTATAACAGGCGTTCTGCACTCCAGTCTCCAACCTCTGCTCTCTGTATCAGTCCATCTGCACCCCAGTCTCTCACGTCTGCTCACTGCAACGATCCTTCTGAACCCCATTCTCCAACCTCTGCTCGCTGCAACAGTCCTTGTGCAACCCAGTGTACAACATCTGCTCTCTGCAACATTTCTTCTGTACCTCAGTCTAAAAACTCTGCTTCCTGCAATAATACTTCTGCACCCCAGTCTCCAACCTGTGCTCTCTGTAACAATCTTTCTGCACCTCAGTCTCCAACCTCTGCTTTCAGCAGCACTACTTCTGCATCCCAGTCTCCAACCTCTGCTCTCTTCAACATTTCTTCTGCTTCCCAGTATCAAACCTGTGCTCTCTGTAAAAGTCTGTCTGCACCCCAGTCTCCAACCTCTGCTTTTTGTAATAATCCTTCTGTACCTCAGACTCTAACATTCACTCTCTGCAACAGTCCTTCTGCACCTCAGTATCCAACCTCTGCTTTCAGCAGCACTACTTCTGCATCCCAGTCTCCAACCTCTGCTCTCTGCAACATTCCTTCTGCTTCCCAGTATCAAACCTGTGCTCTCTGTAAAAGTCCGTCTGCACCCCAGTCTCCAACCTCTGCTTTTTGTAAAGATCCTTCTGTACCTCAGACTCTAACATCCACTCTCTGCAACAGGCCTTCTGCACCTCAGTCTCCATACTCTGCTTTCTGCAACAGTCCTTCTGCACTCAATTCTCCAACCTCTGCTCTCCGCAACATTCCTTCTGCACCTCAGTCTCCAAACTGTGCTCTCTGCAACGATCCTTCTGCACTCCAGTCTCAAACCTCTGCTCGCTGCAACAGTCCTTGTGAACCCCAGTCTCCAACATCTGCTTTTTGCAACAGTTCTTCTCTACCTCAGTCTGAAAACTCTGCTCTCTTCAACAGTCTATCTAGTCTCCATACTCTGCTCGCCCCAACAATCCTTCTGCACCCCAGTCTCCAACCTTTGTTCTCTACATAAGTTCTTCTGCACCCCAGTCTCCAACCTCGACTCTCTGTAACAGTCCTTCTGTACCGCCGTCTTCAACCTCTGTTCTCTAAAGGGTCCTTATGAACCCCAGTATCCATACTCTGCTTTCTGTATCAGTCGTTTTGCACCACCGTCTCCAAACTCTTCCCTCTCTAACAGTCCTTCTGAAACTCAGTCTGCAACCTCTGCTGTCTGCAACAGTCCTTCTGCACCACAGTATCCATCCTCTACTCTCTAAAACAGTCCTTTTGCACCCCAGTCTCCAACATCTGCTCTCTGCAACAGTAATTTTTCACCCCAGTCTCCAACATCTGCTCTCTGTAACAGTCCATCTGTACTGCATTCTCCAAACTCTGCTCTCGGTAAGGGTACTTCTGCACCCGAGTCTCCAACCTCTGCTTTCTGTATCAGTCTTTCTGCAACCCAGTCTCCAAACTGTGGTCTGAGTAACTGTACTTTTGCACCCTAGTCTCCAACCTCTGCAACAGTCCTTCTGGACCCAATTTCCAAACTCTACTCTCTGCAACAGTCCTTGTACATCGCAGTCTAAAATCTCTACTCTGCAACAGTCCTTCTGAACGCAAATGTCCAACCTCTACTCTCAGCAACAGTCCTTCTGAACCTCAGTCTCCAAACTCTGCTCTCTGCAACATTCCTTCTGCACCCCAATATCAAACCTTTGTTCTCTGTAAAAGTCCGTCTGCACCCCAGTCTCCAACCTCTGCTCTCTGTAACGATCCTTCTGCACCTCATTCTCGAACCTTTGCTCTCTGTAACAATCCTTCTGCAAGTCAGTCTCCAAACTCTTTTCTCTGTAAGATCCTTCTGAAACCCAGTCTCTAACGTCTCCTCTCTGTAACAGTCCTTCTGCACCCCAATCTTTAACCTCTGCTCTCTGCAACAGTCCTTCTGAACCTCAGTCTTTAACCTTTGCTTTCTGTATCAGTCTTTCTGCACCCCAGTTACCAAACTCTGCTCTGTGTAACTGTACTTCTGCACCCTAGTCTCCAAGTCTGCTCTTTGCGACAGTCCTTCTGGACCCCAATCTCTGATCTCTACTCTCTGCAACAGTCCTTCTACATACCCGTCTAAAACCTCTGCTCTGTGCAACAGTCCTTCTGTACCCCAGTCTTCAACCTTTGCTCTCTGTAACAATCCTGCTGCACCTCAGTCTCCAACCTCTGCTCTCTGCAACGGTCCTTCTGCACCTCAGTCTCCAATGTCCACTCTCTGTAACAGTGTCTGCACCTCAGTCTCCAGCCTCTGCAACCCAGTCTCCAAACTCTGCTCTCTGTAACAGGCCTTCTGCACCCCAGTCTCCGAACTCGGCTCTCTGTGTCAGTCCATCTGCACTCCAGTCTCCAACCTCTGCTCTCTGCAATGATCCTTCTACACCCCAGTCTCGTACCTGTGCTCGCTGTAACAGTCCTTGTGTAACCCAGTCTACAACATCTGCTCTCTGCAACAGTTCTTCTGTACCTCAGTCTGAAATCTCTGCTCTCTGCAATAATCCTTCTGTACCCAGTCTCCTAACTCTGCTCTTAGTAACAGTCCTTCTGTACCTCAGTCTCCAAACTCTGCTCTCTGTAAGACCCTTTTGAAAACCAGTCTTCAAACTCTTCTCTCTGTTACAGTCCTTCTGCACCCAGTCTCTAAACTCTGCTCTCTAACAGGCCTTCTGAACGCCTGTCTCCAAACTCTGCTCTCTGTAAGAGGCCTTCAGAACCAGATTCTCCAACCTCTACTCTCTGCAACGATAATTCTGCACCTCAATCTCCAACCTCTGCTCTATACAACAGTCTTTTTGCATCCCCAGTCTCCAACATCTGCTCTCTCTAATATCTTTCTGCAAACCAGTCTCCAACCTCTGCTCGCTGTAACTGTCCTTCTGTACTGGATTATCCAACAATTGCTCTCTGAAACGGTCCTTCTGCACCCCAGTCTCCAACATCTTATTTCTCTATCAGTCCTTCTGTAGCCCAGTCTCCAAACTCTGCTCAATGTAACAGTCTTTCTGCACCTCAGTCTCCAACCTCTGCTTTCTGCAACAGTCCTTCTGCACCCAAGTCTTCAAATACTTCTCTCTGCAACATTCTTTTTGCACCCTAGTCTCCAACCTGTGCTCTCTGCAACGATCATTCTTCACCTCATTCTCCAAACTCTGCTCTCTGCAAAGATCCTTCTGCACACCAGTCTCCAAACTCTGCTCTCTGCAACAGTCCTTGTAAACCCCAGTCTCCAATATCTTCTCTCTGCAAAAGTTCTTCTGTACCTCAGTCTGAAAACTCTGCTCTCTGCAATAATCCATCTGCACCCTAGTCTCAAAACTCTGCTCTCTGTAACAGTCCTTCTGTACCTCAGTCTCCAATCTTTGCTCTATGAAACAGTCCTTCTGCACACAAATCTCCAACATCTGCTCTCTGAAACAGTCCTTCTACACCCCAGACTCCAACCTCTACTCTCTGCAACAGTCCTTCTACACTCCAGTCTCTATACTCTGCTCGCCCCAACGATTCTTCTGCACCCCAGTCTCCAACGTCTGTTCTCTGCAACAGTCTTTCTACACCCTAGTCTCCAACCTCTGCTCTTTGCAACAGTCGTTCTACACCCCAGTCTCCATAATCTGCTCGCCCCAACGATCCTTCGACACCCCAGTCTCCAAACTCTGCTCTCTGTAACAGTCTTTCTATACCTCAGTCTCCAATCCTTGCTCTATGAAACAGTCCTTCTGCACACAAGTCTCCAACATCTGCTCTCTGAAACAGTCATTCTACACCCCAGACTCCAACCTCTGCTCTCTGCAACAGTCCTTCTACACCCCAGTCTCTATACTCTGCTCGCCCCAATGATCCTTCTGCACCCCAGTCTCCAACATCTGCTCTCTGCAACAGTCCTTCTACACCCTAGGCTCCAACCTCTGCTCTCTGCAACAGTCCTTCTACACCCCAGTCTCCATAATCTGCTCGCCCCAACGATCCTTCGACACCACAGTCTCCAACCTCTGCTCTCTGTAACAGTCCTTCTGTACCTCAGTCTCCAACCTCATCTCTCAGTAAGACCCTATTGAAACGCAGTCTGCAAACTCTGCTCTCTGTAAGAGTCCTTGTGCACCCCACTCTACAACCTCTGCTGTTTGTAACAGGCCTTGTGCACCCAAGTCTCTAAACTCTACTCTCTGCAAGGATCCGTCTGGACCCCAGTCTCCAACATCTGCTCTCGACAACAGTCCTTCTGCACCCCAGTCTCGAAACTCTGCTCTCTGCAAGATCCTTCTGCACACCAGTCTCCAACCGCTGCTCGCTGTAACAGTACTTCTGCAATCCAGTCTCCAAACTCTGCTCTCTCTAACAATAATTCTGCACCTCAGTCTCCAACATCTGCTCTCTGCAACAGTCTTCTGCAACCCAGTCTCCAACCTCTGCTCTCTGTAACAGTCCATCTGTACCGGATTCTCCAAACTCTGCTTTCTGTAATGGGCCTTCTGCACCCCAGTCTCCAACATCTGCTTTCTCTATCAGTCTTTCTGCACCTTAGTCTCCAAAATCTGCTCTCTGTTATGATCCTTCTGCACCCCAGTCTCGAACCTCTGCTCTCCGCAACGATCCTTCTGCACCTCAGTCTCCAAGCTCTGCTCTCTGCAAAGATCCTTTGGCACCCAAGTCTCAAACATTTGCTCACTGCAACAGTACTTGTGAACCCCAGTCTCCAACATCTGCTCTCTGCAACAGTTCTTCTGTACCTAGTCTGAAAACTCTTCTCTCTGCAATAATCCATCTGCAACCCCGTCTCCAACCTCTACTCTCTGTAACAGTCCTTCTGTACCTAAGTCTCCAATATCAGCTCTATGCAACAGTCCTTCTGCACCCAAGTCTCCAACATCTGCTCTCTGAAATAGTCCTTCTACACCCCAGTCTCCAACCTCTGCTCTATGCAACAGTCCTTCTACACCCCAGTCTCCATACTCTGCTCGCCCAAAAGATTCTTTTGCTCCCCTGTCTCCAACGTCTGCTCTCTGCAACAGTCCTTCTACACCCCAGTCTCCATCCTCTGCTCTCTGCAACAGTCCTTCTATACCCCAGTCTGCATACTCTGCTCGACCCAACGATCTTTCTGCACCTTCTGTTATCTACAACAGTTTTTCTGCACCCCAGTCTCCAAACTCTTCTCTCTGTACCAGTCATTCTGTACCGCAGTCCCCTCTGTTCTCCGTAAGGGTCCGTATGCACCCCAGTATCCAACCTCTGCTTTCTGTATCAGTCGTTTTGGACAAAAGTCTCCAAACTCTGCCGTATTTAACAGTCCTTCTGCAACTCAGTCTGCAACCTCTGCTCTCTGCAACAGTCCTTGTGCACCCCAGTCTCCATCCTCTTCTCTCTGCAACAGTCCTTGTGCACCCCAGTCTCCATCCTCTTCTCTCTGCAACATTCCTTCTTCACCCCAGTCTCCAACATCTGCTATCTGCAACAGTCATTCTCCACCCAGTCTCTGAACTCTGCTCTCTGTAAGAGTCCTTCTGTACTGCATTCTCGAAACTCTGCTCTCTGTAAGGATACTTCTTCACCCGAATCTCCAAATTCTGCTTTCTTGTCAGTCCTTCTGCACCCCAGTCTCCAAACTCTGCTCTGTGTAACTGTCCTTCTGCACCTTAGTCTCCAAATTCTGCCCTCTGCGAAAGTCCTTCTGGACCCCAGTCTCCATCATCTACTCTCTGCAACAGTCCTTCTGCACCCCAGTCTCCAACCTCTGCTCTTTGTAAGAGTCCATCTTTATTGGAGACTTAAACATCTGCTCTCTGTAATGGTCCTCCTGTACCCCAGTCTTCAACATCTGCTTTTTGAATCATTTCTGCTGCACCCCTGTCTCAATCCACTGCTCTCTATAAAAGTCTTTCTGCACCTCAGTCTCCAACTTCTGCTCTCTGCAACAGTTCCTTCTGCACCCAAATCTCCAACTTCAGCTCTATGCACAAGTCCTTCTGCACCCCAGTATCCAACCTCTGCTCTCTGTAACAATCCTTTTGCACCACAGTCTTCAAATTCTGCTCTCTGCAGAAGTCCTTCTTCACCCCAGTCTCCAACCTTTGCTCACTGTAATATGCTTCTGTACCCCAGTCTCCAAACACTACTCTCTGTAACAGTTTTTCTGCACCGCAGTCTCCAAACTCTGCTCTCTGTTACAATCCTTCTGCACCTCAGTCTCCAACCTCTGCTCTCTGCAATGGTCCTTCTGCAACCCTGTCTTAAACCTCTGTTCTTGCAACAGTCTTTCCGCTCCCCAGTCTCCAATCTCTGCTCTATGTAAAAGTCCTTTTATACCCCACTCTCCAATCTCTGCTCTCTGTAAAGGTCCTTCTGCACCCGAGTCTCCAAACTCTGATCTCTGTAACAATAATTCTGCACCTAAGTCTCCAACCTCTGCTCTCTGCAAAGGTGCTTCTGCACCCTAGTCTCCAACCTCTGTTCTCTTCAACAGTCGTTCTGCACCCTAGTCTCCAACCTCTGCTCTCTATAGCAGTCCTTCTGAACCAGAGTCTCCAACCTCTGCTCTCTTATCCGTCCTTCTGTACCGCAGTCTACAACATCTGATTTCTCTATAAGTCCTCCTGCACCCCAGTCTCCAACCTCTGCTCTCTTTAACAATCTTTCTGCACCTCAGTCTCCAACCTGTGCTTTCTGCAAGACTCCTCCTGAACCCCCGTCTCCAACTTCTGCTCTCTGCAACATTCCTTCTGCACCCGAGTCTCCTACCTGTGCTCTCTGTAAAAGTCCTTTTGCACTCAAGTCTGAAACCTCTGCTCTCCGTAACAATGCTTATGCACCCCAGTCTCTAACCTCTGCTCTATTCAATGATCTTTCTGCACCTCAGTCTCCAAATTCTGCTCTCTACAACTATCCTTTTGCACCCCAGTCTCAAACATCTGCACTCTGTAAGAGTCCTTCTACACCTCAGTCTCCAACCTCTGCTCTCTGCAACAGATTTTTGCACCCCAATCTCCAACATCTGCTCTTTTAAACAGTCCTTCTATACCCCAGTCTCCAACCTCTGCTCTCTTAAACACTCCTTCTCCACCCCACTCTCCAACCTCTGCTCTCTGTAACAGTCCTTCTGCACCTCAGTCTCCAAACTCTGCTCTCTGAAACAATCTTCTGCAACCCAGTCTTCAAACTTTGCTCTCTGTAACAGTTTTAATGCTCCCCAGTACCAACCTCTGCTCTCTTTAAGAGGCCTTCTGCACCACAGTCATCAACCTCTGCAATAATCCTTCTGCACCCGAGTCTCCAACCTCTGCTCTGTGTAACAGTCCTTCTGCACCTCAGTCTTTAACTTATGCTCTGTATCAGTCCTGCACCCCTGTCTCCCACATCTGCTCTTTGTAACAGTCCTTCTTCATCTCAGTCTTCAAACTCTGCTCTGTGTAACATTCCTTCTGCACCCCAGTGTCCAACATCTGCTCACTGCAACAGTCTTTCTGCACCCAAGTCTCCAACATCTGATCTCTGCAACAGTCCTTCTGCACTTCAGTTTCCAAACTCTGCTCCACGTAAGATCCTTCTGCAACCCAGTCTCCAACCTCTGCTTTCTGCAACATTCCTTCTGCACCCCAGTCTCCAACCTGTGCTCTCTGTAAAAGTCCTTCTGCACCGCAGTCTCCCACCTCTTTTTTTTGTAACGATCCTTCTGGAGCCCAGTCTCCACCTCTGCTCTCTGTAACTGTTTAACTGCACCTCAGAATCCACCTTCTGCTCTCTGCAACCTTCCTTCTGCACCCCTGTCTCCAACCTCTGCTCTCTGCAACGATCCTTATGCACCCCAGTCTCCAACATCTGCTCTCTGCAACAGTCCT
>NW_027521531.1:0-74690 GCF_052094955.1 Ictidomys tridecemlineatus
GGGGAGAGGGCTTGATGGACTGTACAGAAAAGAAGGTGTCCAGAAAAAGGCTCACCAGCTATCAGCAATCATTCTGCACCACAGTGTCAAAGCTCTGATCTCTGTACCAGGCCTTCTGCACCCCAGTCTAAAACCTCTGCTCTCTATAACAGTCCTTCTGCACCCCAGTCTACAACCTCTGCTCCCTGCAACAATCTTTCTCCACCCAAGTCTTCAAGTTTTGCTCTCTGAAACACTCTTTATGCACACCAGTCTCCAACCTCTGCTCTCTGTAACAGTCCTTCTACAACTCAGTCTCCAAACTCTGCTCTCTATAATATCCTTCTGCACACCAGTCTCCAAACTGTGATATCTGTAACAGGCCTTCTGCACCCCAGTCTCCAACATCTGCTCCCTGCAAGAAAATGTCTGCACCCCAGTCTCCATGTTCTGCTCTCTGAAAGAGTCCTTCTGCACCCCACTCTCGAACATCTCCTCTCTGCAACAGTCCTTCTGCACCTAAGTCTGAAAACTCTGCTCTCTGCAACAATCATTCTGCAACCCAGTCTCCAACCTCTGCTCTGTTTAACAGTCCTTCTGCACCTCAGTCTCCAAACTCTGCTCTCTATAATATCTTTCTGCACACCAGTCTCCAAAATGTGATATCTGAAACAGGCCTTCTGCACCTCAGTCTCCAACCTCTACTCTCTGAAAAAATCCTTCTGCACCCCAGTCTCCAAGTTCTGCTCTCTGAAAGAGTCCTTCTGCACCCCACTCTCAAACATCTGCTCCCTGCAACAGTCCTTCTACACCTAAGTCTGAAAAATCTGCTCTCTGCAATAATCATTCTGCAACAAGTCTCCAAACTCTGCTCTCTGTAACAGTATTTCTGCACCTCAGTCTCCAAACTCTGCTCTCTGTAACAGATCTTCTGCACCCCAGTCTCCAACATCTGGTCTCTGCAATGATCCTTCTTCTCTCCAGGCTCCAACCTTTGCTCCCTGTAATGGGCCTTCTGCACCCCAGTCTCCAACCTCTTCTCTGTGCAATGATCTTTCTGCACCTCAGTTTCCAACCTCTACTATATGTAACAGTTATTCTGCACCCCAGTCTCCAACCTCTGCTCTCTGTAAGATTCTTCTGTACCTTAGTCTCCAACCTCTGGTCTCTGTAACAGTCCATATACACCCCAGTATTTAACCTCTGCTCTCTGTAACAATCTTAGGCACCTAAATCTCCAACTTCAGCTCTCTGCATCGGTAATTCTGCACCCCAGTCTCCAAACTGTTTTCTGCAACAGTCCTTCTCCACCAAGTCTCCAAAGTCTGCTTTCTTTATCAGTTCTTCTCTTCCCCAGTCTACAACCTCTATTCTCTGCAACATTTCTTCTGCACCACAGTCTCCAACCTGTGCTCTCTGTAACTATCCTTCTGCACCCCAGTCTCCAACATCTGCTCTCGGTAAGTATTGTTGCCCACCATAGTCTCCAACCTCTGCTCTCCTCATCGATCATTCCGCACCTCAGTCTCCAACCTCTGCTCTCTGCAACGATCCTTCTGCACCCCAGTCTTCAAGCACTGGTCTCTGTAACAGTCCTTATGCAGCTCAGTCTCCCACCTATGCTCTCTGTAAGATACTTCTGCACACCAGTTTAAAACATCTGCTCTCTGCAATGATCCTTAGAACCCCAGTCTCCAACCTCTCCTCCTGGTAACAGTCCTTCTGTACAGCAGTCTCCGAACTCTGCTCTCTGTAACGGTCCTTCTACACCAAAGTCTCCAACCTCTACTTTCTGTATTAGTCTTTCTTAACCTCAGTCTCCAAACTCTGCTCTCTGCAACAGTCCTCTGCACCCCAGTCTCCACCCTCTGCTCTCGGTAACAGTTCTTCTGCACCCCAATTTCCTAACTCTGGTCTCTGTAACACTCTTTCTGAACTCCAGTCTCCACCCTCTGATCTGTGTAACAATCCGTCTGGACATCAGTCTTCAACATCTGCTCTCTACAACGTTCCTTCTGCTCCTCAGTCTACAAACACTATTCTCTGTAAAAGTCCTTTTGCAACCCAGTCTCCAACCTCCGCTTCCTGCAAGAATCCTTCTGCACCCCAGTCTCCAAGTTCTGCTCTCTAAAAGACTCCTTCTGCACCCCACTCTCGAACAACTGCTCTCTGCAACAGTCCTTCTGCACCAAAGTCTGAAAACTGTGCTCTCAGCAACGATTCTTCTGCACCTCAGTCTCCAAGCACTGCGCTCTGTAACAGGCCTTCTGCACCCCAGTCTCCAACCTCTGCTCTCCTCAACAGTCCTTCTGCACCAAAGTCTCCAACCTATGCTGTCTTTAAGATCTTTTTGAACATCTGTTTCCAAACTATGGTCTCTGTAACAGTCCTTCTGTACCGCAGTCTCCAAACTCTGGTCTCTGTAAGGGTCATTCTGTATTTCAGTCTGCAACCTCTGCTCTCTGAAAAACTCCTTCTGCTCCCCAGTCTCCAAACTTTGCTCTCTGTGACAGTTTTTCTGCAAATCAGTCTCCAACATGTTCTCTCTGTAAATGTCCTACTGCACACCCGTCTTCAACTTCTGCTCTCTGTAAAAGTCCTTCTGCATTACAGTCTCCAAAATCTGCTCTCTTTAACGATCCTTCTACACCCCAGTCTCCAAACTCTGCTCTCTGCAACGATCCTTCTTCACCCCAGTCTCGAACTTCTGCTCTCTGTAAAAGTCCTTCTGCACCCCAGTCTCTAAACTCTGGTCTCTCTAACCGTCCTTCTGCACCTCAGTCTCCAACCTATGCTTGCCCCAACAATCCTCCTGCAACCCAGTTCCAACCTCTGTTCTCTACAAAAGTTCTTCTGCACCCCAGTCTCCAACCTCTGCTCTCTGTAACAGTCCTTCTGTACCGAATTCTCCAACCTCTGTTCTCCGTAAAGGTCTTTATGGACCCCAGTATCCAACCTCTGCTTTCTGTATCATTCGTTTTCCATCAAAATCTCGAAACATTGCCTGCTGTAACAGTTCTTCTGAAACTCAGTCTGCAACCTCTGCTCTCTGCAACAGTCCTTCTGCACCTCAGTCTCGAACCTCTGCTCTCTGTAAGGGTCCTTCTGCACCCGAGTATCCAACCTCTGCTTTCTGTATCAGTCCTTCTGCACCCCAGTCTCCAACCTCTGCTCGCTGTAACAATCCTTCTGCACCTCAGTCTCCAAACTCTGCTCTCTGTAACATCCTTCTGCAACCGACTATTCAAACTCTGCTCTCTGTAACAGTCCTTCTACACCACAGTCTCCAAACTCTGCTTTCTGTATCAGGCCTTCTGCACCCCAGTCTCCAACCTCTGATTTCTGTATCAGTGTTCTGCACCCCAGTCTCCAAACTCTGGTCTCTGAAATGATCCTTCTGCACCAAAGTCTTCAACCTCTGTTCTTTTCAACACTTCTTCTGCACCCCAGTCTCCAAACTCTGCTCTCTGTAACAGTCCTTCTGTTCTGCAGTCTCCAAACTCTGTTTTCTTTAAGGGTCCTTCTGCACCCCAGTTTCCAACCTCTGCTTTCTGTATCAGAGTTTCTGTACCAGAGTCTCCAACCTCTGCTCGCTGTAACAATCCTTCTGCACCTCAGTCTCCAAACTCTGCTCTCTGTAACATCCTTCTGCAACCGACTATTCAAACTCTGCTCTCTGTAACAGTCCTTCTACACCACAGTCTCCAAACTCTGCTTTCTGTATCAGGCCTTCTGCACCTAAGTCTCCAAACTCTGCTTTCTGTAACATCCTTCTGCAACCCACTATTCTAACTCTGCTCTCTGTAACAGTCCTTCTGCACATCAGTCTGCAACCTCTGCTCTCTGCAATAATCCTATGCACCCCAGTCTCCAAACCCTGCTTTCTTTAACATTCCTTCTGCACCCCAGTCTCCAACATCTGCTCTCTACAACATTCCTTCTCCACCCCAGTCTCCAACCTCTGCTCTTTGCAACAGTCCTTCTGCACCCCAGTCTCCAACCTCTTCTTTCGGTATAAGTCCTTCTGCACCCGAGTCTCCAACCTCTGTTCTCCGTAACAGTCCTTCTGAACTTAAGTCTCCAAACTCTGCTCTCTGCATCAGTCCTTCGGCACCCCAATCTCCAATATCTACTCTCTGCAACAGTCATTCTTCAACCCAGTCTCGAAACTCTGCTCTCTGTAATAATCCTTCTGTACTGCATTTTCCAACTTCTGCTCTCTGTAAAGGTACTTCTGCACCTGAGTCTCCAACCTCTGCTTTGTTTATCATTCCTTCTGAACCCCAGTCTCCAATCTGTGCTATGTGTAACTGTCCTTCTGCACCTTAGTCTCCAACCTCTACTTTCTGCAACAGTCCTTCTACATCCCAGTGTAAAACCTCTGCTCTCTGCAACAGTCCTTCTGCATCCCAGTCTACATCCTCTGCTCTCTGCAACAATCTTTGTGCACCTCAGTATCCAACCTCTGCTCTCTACAACGATCCTTCTGCACCTCTGTCTCCAACCTTTACTCTAATTAACAGTGTTTCTGAACCTCAGTCTCAAAATCTGCACTCTGTAAAATCCTTCTGCAACCCAGTCTCCAAACTTTGCTCTCTTTAAAAGGCCTTCTGCACCCCAGACTCCAAACTCTGCTTTCTCTATCAGTCCATCTGCACCCCTGTCTCTAACCTCTGCTCACTGCAACAGTCCTTGTTTAACCCAGTCTACAACATCTGCTTTCTGAAACAGTTCTTTTGTAACTCAGTCTGAAATAACTGCTCTCTGCAATAATCCTTCTGCACCCCACTCTCCAAACTCTGCTCTTTGTAACAGTCTTTCTGTACCTCAGTCTTCAACCTCATCTCTCTGTAAGACACTTCTGAAACCCAGTGTGCAACTCTGCTCTCTGTGACAGTCCTTCTGCACCCCAGTCTCCAACCTGTGCTCTCTGTAACAGGCCTTTTGCACTCCAGTCTCAAACCTCTGCTCTCTGTAAGAGGCCTTCTGCACCACAGTCTCCAACCTCTACTCTCTGCAAGGATGCTTCTTTACCCCAGTCTCCAACATCTGCTCACTACAACAGTCCTTCTGCACCCCAGTCTCCAACATCTGCTCTCTGCGAGATCCTTCTGCACACCAGTCTCCAACCGCTGCACACTGTAACAGTTATTCTGCAACCTAGTCTCCAAACTCTGCTCTCTGTAACAATAAATCTGCAACTCAGTCTCCAACCTCTGCTCTCTGCAAGGGTCCTTCTGCACCCCAGTCTCTAACCTCTGTTTTCTGCAACAGTCTTCTGCACCAAAGTCTCCAACCTACTCTCTCTGTAACTTTCATTCTGTACTGGATTCTCCAACCTCTGCTCTCTGTAACGGTACTTTTTCACCCCAGTCTCAAACATCTGCTTTCTCTATAAGTCCTTCTGTACCCCAGTCACCAATCTTTGCTTTCTGCAACAGTCCTTCTTTACCCAAGTCTCCAACTTCTGCTCACTGCAACATTCCTTCTGCACCCCAGTCTTCAAACTCTGCTCTCTGTAATGATCCTTCTACACCCCAGTCTCGAACCTCTGCTCTCCGCAACAATCTTTCTGCAACTCAGTGTCCAACCTCTTCTCTCTGCATAGATCCTTTGGCACCCCAGTCTCAAAACTCTGCTCGCTGCAACAGTACTTGTGAACCCCAGTCTCCAACATCTTGCTCTCTGCAACAGTTCTTCTGTAGCTGAGTCTGAAAACTCTGCTCTCTGCAATAATCCATTTGCACCCCAGTCTCCAAACTCTACTCTCTTTAACAGTCTTCTGTACCTCAGTCTCCAATCTCTGCTCTATGCAACAGTCCTTCTGCACCCCAGTCTCCAACGTCTGCTCTCTGCAACAGTCCTTCTACACTCCAGTCTCCAACCTCTTCTCTCTGCAACAGTCCTTCTATACCCCAGTCTCCATACTCTGCTCGACCCAACGATCCATCTGCACCCCAGTCTCTAACCTCTGTTCTCTACATAAGTTCTTCTGCACCCCAGTCTCCAACCTCTGCTCTCGGTACCAGTCCTTCTGTACTGCAGTCTCCAACCTCTGTTCTCCGTAAGGGTCCTTATGCACCCCAGTAACCAACCTCTGCTTCTGTATCAGTCATTTTGCTCCACAGTCTCCAAACTCTGCCGTCTGTAAGAGTCCTTCTGCAACTCAGTCTGCAACCTCTGCTCTCTGCAACAGTCCTTGTGCATCCCAGTCTCCATCCTCTGCTCTCTGCAACATTCCTTCTGCATCCCAGTCTCCAACATCTGCTATTTGCAACAGTCATTCTGTACCCCAGTCTCCAAACTCTTCTCTCTGTAAGAGTCCTTCTGTACTGCATTCTCGAAACTCTGCTCTCTGTAAGGATACTTCTGCACCCGAATCTCCAAACTCTGCTTTCTGTATCAGTCCTTCTGCACTCCAGTCTCCAACCTCTGCTCTGTGTAACTATACTTCTTCACCTTAGTCTTTAAAGTCTGCTCTATGCTACAGTTTTTCTGGACCCAAGTCTCCATCATCTACTCTCTGCAACAGTCCTTCTGCACCCCAGTCTCCAACCTCTGCTCTTTGTAAGAGTCCTTCTGTACTAAAGACTCCAACCTCTGCTCTCTCTAATGGTCCTCCTGTACCCCAGTCTTCAAGCTCTGCTTTTTGAATCATTTATTCTGCACCCCTGTCTCAATCCTCTGCTCTCTATAACAGTCCTTCTGCACCTCAGTCTCCAACCTCTGCTCTCTGCCACAGTTCCTTCTGCACCCAAATCTCCAACTTCTGCTCTATGCACAAGTCCTTCTGCAACCCAGAATCCAACCTCTGCTCCTCTGTAACAATCCTTCTGCACCCTAGTCTTCAAATTCTGCTCTCTGCAGCAGTCATTCTTCACCCCAGTCTCCAACCTCTGCTCGCTGTAATATGCTTCTGTACCCCAGTCTCCAAACTCTACTCTCTGTAACAGTTCTTCTGAACCGCACTCTCCAAACTCTGCTCTCTGTTACAATCCTTCTGCACCTCAGTCTCAAACCTCTGTTCTCTGCAATTGTCCTTCTTCAACCCTGTCTTAAACATCTGTTCTTGCAACAGTCTTTCTGCTCCCCAGTCTCCAATCTCTGCTCTCTGTTAAATTCCTTTTGTACCCCAGTCTTCAATATCTGCTCTCTGTAACGGTTCTTCTGCACCCCAGTTTCAAACCTCTGCTTTCTATATTAGTCCCGCACCCCAGTCTCCAAACTTTGCTCTCTGTAACAGTCCTTCTGAACCTCAGTCTCTATCCTTGCTCTCTGCAGCAGTCCTTCTGCAACCAAGTCTCCAACCACTGCTCTCTGCAACAATCCTTTTGCACCCCAGTCTCCAAAGTCTTCTCTCTACAACAGTGCTTCTGCATTCCAGTCTCCAACCTCTGCTCTCTGTAAGATCCTTCTTCACCCCAGTCTCCAACCTCTGCTATCTTCAAAGTTTTTTCGGCACCTCAGTCGCCAACCTCTGTTCTTAGTAATGGTCCTTCTGCAACCCAGTCTCATAACTCTGCATTCCGTATCAGTCCTTCTGCACCTCAGTCTTCAACCTCTTCTCTCTTTAATAGTCCTTCTGCACCTCAGTCTTCAAACTCTTCTCTCTGCAATTGTCCTTTTGCAGGTCAGTCTTCAAACTCAACTCTCTGTAACAGTTATTCTGCATCTCAGTCTCAAAACTCTACTCTTTGTAACATCCTATTTTAAACCAATCTCCAAACTCTGCTCTCTGTAACAGTCCTTCTGCACCACTTCTCCAAACTCTGCTCTCTGTAACAGGCTTTCTGCAAACGCAGTCTCCAACATCTATTCTCTGGAACAGTCCATATGCACACAAGTCTCTAACCTCTGGTCTCTGATACAGTCATTATGCACTGCAGTCTCTAATATCTGCTCTCTACATGAGTCTTTCTGCACCTAAGTCTGAAAACTCTGCTCTCTGCCACGATCCTTCTGCACCCCAGTCTCCAACCCGTGTTCTCTGCAACAGTCTTTCTACACCGCAGTCTCTAAACTCTGCTCTCTGAAACAGTCCTTCTATACCGCAGTCTCCAACCTCTTTTCTCTATAATGGTCCTTCTGCACCCCAGTCACCAAACTCTGCTTTCTGTATCTGTCCTTCTGAACAACAGTTTCCAACCTCTCCTCTCTGTAACAGTCCTTCTGCACCTAAGTCTCCAACCTCTGCTCTATGCAACAGTCTTTCTGCAACCCAGTCTCCAACCTCTGCTGTCTGCAAGAATCATTCTGCACACCAGTCTCCAACATCTGTTTTCTGTATCAGTCCTGGACCACAGTCTCCAAAATCTGCTCTCTGTAACAGTCCTTCTGCACCTCAGTCTCCAACCTCTGCTCTCTGCAACAATCCTTCTGCACCCCAGTCTTCAACATCTGCTCTCTGTATCAGTCCTGGACCACAGTCTCCAAAATCTGCTCTCTGTAACAGTCCTCCTGCATCTCATACTCCAAACTCTGCTCACTGTAAGATTCTTCTGCACCCCAGTCTCTAAACTCTGCTCTCTTCAACGGTCCTTCTGCACCCCAGTCTCCAACCTCTGTTCTCTGCATCAGTCCTTCTGCACCATAGTCTCCAACATCTACTCTCTGCAACAGTTCTTTTCCACCCCAGTCTCAAACCTCTGCTCTCTGTAACAGTCCTTCTGTACTGCAGTCTCCAAACACTGCTCTCTTTAAGGGTATTTCTAGACCCCAATTTTCTACCTCTCCTAACTGCAACAGTCCTTCTACATCCCAGTCTAAAACCTCTGCTCTCTGCAACAGTCTTTCTGCACCCCAGTCTCCAACCTATGCTCTCTGCAATGATCCTTCTGCAACTCAGTCTCCAAACTCTATTCTTTGTAACAGTGCTTCTGCACCTCAGTCTCCAAACTCTGCTCTCTGTAAGATCCCTCGGAAACCCAATCTCCAAACACTGCTCTCTGTAACAGTCATCGTGCACCCCAGTCTCAAAACTTTGCTCTCTGTAACAGGCTTTCTTTACCCCAGTCTCCAAACTCTGCTCTCTGCAACAATCCATGTGCGCCCTGTCTCCAATCTCTGCTCACTGCAACAGTCCATGTGCACCCAGTCTCCAACATCTGCTCTCTGCAACAAATCTTCTGTACCTCAGTCTGAAAACTCTGCTCTCTGCAAGAATCCTTCTGCACCCCAGTCTCCAAACTCTGCTCTCTGTAACAGTCCTTCTGTACATCAGTCTCCAACCTCTGCTTTCTGTAAGACCCTTTTAAACCCAGTCTGCAGACTCTGCTCAGTGAAACACTCCTTCTGTACCCCAGTCTACAATCTCTGCTCTCTATAAAAGGCCTTCTGCACCCCAGTCTCCAACCACTGCTCTCTGTAGGAGGCATTCTTCACCCCAGTCTCCAAAAGCTACTCTCTGCAATGATGCTTGTGCACCCAAGTCTCCAAACTCTGCTCTCTGAAACAGTCCTTCTACACCCCAGTCTCCAACCTCTGCTCTGTGTAAGATCCTTCTACACACCAGTCTCCAACCTCTGCTCACTGTAACATTCCTCTGGAACCCAGTCTCCAAACTCTGCTCTATGTAACAATAATTCTGCACCACAGTCTCCAACCTCTGCTCTCTGCAAAGGTGCTTCTGCACCTTAGTCTCCAACCTCTGTTCTCTGCAACAGTCGTTCTGCACCCCAGTCTTTATCCTCTGCTCTCTATAGCAGTCCTTCTTTCACGGGGTCTTCAACCTCTGCACTCTTTATCCGTCCTTCTGCATCCCAGTCTCCAACATCTGCTCTCTTTAACAGTCTTTCTGCACCTCAGTCTCCAACCTCTGGTTTCTGCAAAAGTCCTCCTGCACCCCCGTCTCCACCCTCTGCTCTCTGCAACATTCCTTCTGCACCCGAGTCTCCTAACTGTGATCTCTGTAAAAGTCCTTCTACACTCCAGTCTCAAACCTCTGCTCTCTGTAACGATGCTTCTGCACCCCAGACTCTAACCTCTGCTCTCTGTAATGATTTTTCTGCACCTCAGTCTTCAACTTCTGCTCTCTGCAATGATCCTTCTGCACCCCAGTCTAAAACATCTGCACTCTGTAACAGTCCTTCTTCACCTCAGTCTCCAATCTCTTCTCTCTTAAACAGTCCTTCTGCACCCCACTCTCCATCCTCTGCTCTCTGTAACAGTCCTTCTGCACCTCAGTCTCCAAACTCTGCTCTCTGAAAGAATCTTCTGCAACCCAGCCTCCAAACTCTGCTCTCTGTAACAGTCCTTCTGCTCCTCAGTACCAAACTCTGCTCTCTGTAACAGGCCTTCTTCACCCCATTATCCAAACTCTGCTCTCTGTAAGAGTCCTTCTGCACCCCAGTCATCAACCTCTGCTCTCTGCAACGATCCTTCTGCACATCAGTCTTTAACTTCTGCTCTCAGCAACGGTCCTTATGCACCCCAGTTTCCAAACTCTGCTCTTCGCCACAGTCCTTCTGTACCCCAGTCCCCAACCTCAGCTCTCTGAAAGATTCTTCTGCACCCAAGTCTCCAAACTCTACTCTCTGTAACAGTCCTTCTGCACCTTAGTCTCCAACCTATGCTCTCTGTAACAATCCTTCTTCACATTAGTCTTTATCCCCTTCTCTCAGCAACGGTCCTTATGCACCCCAGTCTCCAACTTCTGTTCTCTGCAACAGTCCTTCTGCACCACAGTCTGCATCATCTGCTCTCTGTGACAGTCCTTCTGAACTGCAATATTCAACCTATGTTCTCTGTAACGTTCCCCAGAATCTCACATCTGCTTTCGGTATCAGTCCTTCTGCAACCCAGTCTCCAACCTCGTCTCTCTGTAACATTCTTTCCGGACCTCAGTCTCCAATCTCTGCTCTCTGTATCAGTCCTTCTGCACCCCTGTTTCCAAACTCTGCTCTCTGAAACAGTCCTTCTGCACCTCAGTCTTTAACAACTGCTCTCTGGAACATTCCTTCTATACCCCAGTCTCCATAATCTGCTCTCAACAAAGATCCTTCTTCACCCCAGTCTCCAACGTCTGCTCTGCAACAGTCTCTCTTCAGCCCAGTCTCCAACCTCTGCTCTCTGGAAGATCCTTCTGTAACTCAGTGTCCAAATTCTTCTCTCTGTAACATTTTTTCTGCACCCCAGTCTCCAAACTCTGCTCTCTGTAATGGTCCCTCTGTACCCCAGACTCCAACCTTAATCTCAACAACAGTTCTTCTGTACCACAGTCTTCAACCACTGTTCTCTGTAAGGGTCCTTCTTCACCCCAGTCTCCAAACTCTTCTTTCTCTATCAGTGCTTCTGAACCACAGTCTCCAAACTCTGCTATCTGTAAGAGTCTGTCTGCACCTCACTCTGCAACCTCTGCTTTCTTCCAGAATCCTTCTTCACCCAAGTCTTCAAACTCTGCTCTCTGTAACAGTCCTTCTGTACTGCAGTCTCCAACCTCTCCTCGCTGCAACAGTCTTTGTGCACCCCAATTCCAACATCTGCTCTCTGCAACTGTTCTTCTGTACTTGAATCTGAAAGCTCTGCTCTCTGCAATAATCCTTCTGCACCTGAGTCTCCAACCTCTGCTCTCTGTAACAGTTCTTCTGTACCTCAGTCTCCAACATCTTCTCTGCATGAGTTCTGCACCCCTATCTCCCATATCTGCTCTCTGTAACAGTCATTCTTCACCTCAGTCTTCAAACTCTGCTCTGTGTAACAGTCCTTCTGCACCCCAGTGTCCAACCTCTGATCTCTGCAACAGTCCTTCTGCACCCAACTCCCCAACATCTGATCTTTGCAACAGTCCTTCTGCACCTCAGTCCGGGAACTCTGCTGTCTCCAGCGATCCTTCAGCACCCCAGTTTCCAAACTCTGCTCTCCGTAACAGTCCTTCTGCACCTCAGTCTCCAAACTCTGCTCTACATAAGATCCTTCTGCAACCCAGTCTCCAAACTCTGCTCTCTCTAAAAGCCCTTCTGCACCCGAGTCTCCAACCTCTGCTCTCTGTAACAGGCCTTCTGCACCCCAGTCTCGAGACACTGCTCTCTGTTTCAGTCCTTCTGCACCCCAGTCGCAAACCTCTGCTCTTTGTAACAGTCCTTCTTCATCTTAGTCTCCTACATCTGCTCTCTGCAACAGTCTTTCAGCACCCCAGATTCCAACTTCTGGTTTCTGCAACAGTCCTACTACAGCCCAGTATCCAACCTCTTGTATCTGAAACAGTCCTTCTGCACCCCAGTCTCCAAACTCTGCTCTCTGTAACAATCATTCTGTGCCTCAGTCCCTCTGCACCTCACTCTCCAACAATTGCTCTCTGTGAGTACCTTGTGCAACCCAGACTCCGAACGCTGCCCTCTGTAAAAGTCCTTCTGCACACCTTCTCCCAACTCTCCTCTTTGTAAGAGGCCTTCTTCACACAAGTCTCTAAAGTCTGTTCACTATAACAGTCTTTCTGCACCCCAGTCCCCAACATCTCCTCTCTGTAACAGTTCTGCTGCACCTCGGTCTACAATCTCTGCTCTCTGTAAGATCCTTCTGCAACCTTGTCTAAAAACTCGGCTCTGTGTAACAGTCCTTCTTCACCTCAGTCTCCAAACTCTGTTATTTGCAACACTCCTTCTGCAACCCAGTCGCCACCCTCTACTCTCTGTAACAGTCCTTCTGTACCGCAGTCTTCAAACTCTTCTCTCTGTAACGGTCCTTCTGCACCCCAGTCTCCAACCGCTGCTTTCTGTATCAGACCTTTTGCACCCCAGTCTACAAACTCTGCTCTCTGTAACAGTCCTTCTGCACCTCATATCCAAACTCTGCTTTCTGCAACAGTCCTTATGCACCCCAGTCACGAGGCCTTGGAGAAGGTTGGTGCTCGAGGCCCTCCTCCAGATCCAGCTGTGAGGCCAGGGAAGGGGTCACATAACACGCCATCCAACACCTTATTTATTTCTGATCACCATCCTCTCCATTATTCCAGGATCATATTGGTCATTTAACTTAAGCAAACACTGAGTCCAGATTTCGGTCCATCAACCAAAGAGAGTCTAATAGCCACTCCCCGTGGCTCAGGAAAATCTTTAGCCCTAACATTTCTGGTGATTACGTCCCTGTGACTGCATTCAAGATGATCCAGAAATATGTCCTGACTTCTTTGGTCTAGAAGACTCAAAAAAATTCTCTTATATATTCTTAAGGCTCCTATTAACAAAACACAGTAAAATATTTACCTTTTATTTTGGTGTGACTCTTATACTCTCCTGGGCTATATTTTATACTCTTACCTGAGGCGTTCTAAGATCAGACCCAAATTAAGAGTCTGGTGACAATGTGGGATGATGGATGAACATCTTAAAGACAATTGGGCTTGGGATGTTGCTCAAGCAGTAGTGCGCTTGCCTGGCACGCGTACGGCCCGGGTTCAATCCTCAGCACCACATACCAACAAAGATGTTGTGTCCCCCGAGAACTAGAAAATGAATATTAAAAATTCCCTTTCTCTCTCTCTTTCTTTCTCTCTCTCTCTCTCTCTCTCCCCTCTCCTCTCCTCTCCTCTTCTCTCTCACTCTCTCTTAAAAAAAAAAGACAACTGCCAAGGTAGAGTCACCATAGGGTCTTCAATTTAGGGAAAGCTAGTCTCCTCGGGGGAGGAGGGGCTGCTTCTGACAGAAAAGAGGGTTAATGGAGATTTCAGGGTTCAAGGCTCTGATATTTGTCTAATTCCACTGGTATTTTGCCATTCTAATTAAGAGGATCTCAATCATTCCCCCATTAATATCCTAATATAATGCTTGAACTTATCATTTTCTTTCTGTAAGTCTCCCACTCCAGTCAGTAACAGCAGTCTGTAGTCATGTTGTAATGTTCATTCCCACCCTGAAGGTCGATGGTGTTATTCCAAAGCTCAGTTTTCCATAGACATTTGATTTCAGGCCATGATAACGTAAAGTCTCTGTTGGGTCATTGCACACCAGGAATTATCAGGTCTCCTTTCTTATGGGCTGTGACATCATCAACATATTCAATTCCCTCAGGTCAGACATCCAACGTACCTCCTCAAATCTGTTATCTAGAACCATCTCTGATTTAAACCACTATTGTGGTCAGTGCCACCATGGTCAGGTAGAGATGAAGAACGACTCTTAATGTCTTAGGGTAGAGGAAGTTAACACAGAAAAACGTTATAAAATGGTTGGGAGATCTGGAAGAAAAAAGAAAAATAGGGCAGGTGACACCACCCCATATATGGAAAACCTTACTTCCCTAAAAAGAGACGCTCATTCCACGCTACTGTGACCCACATTCAGGAACAGCTGTCTAGGAGCCTGCACACACAGCTCCTGGCACCAAGGAGATTAGTTCCTGCCTCTACAGGGCTGGTTTGCTGCTGCTGCTATGGGATCCAAAGAACCCTCTTTCTTTCTTTCTTTTCTTCCTCTCTACCTAGTGTTTGGCTGATCTTCACAGAACCTCCTAAAATGGAGGCCTGCAGGCAGGGGAGTGTGGGAAACGAGGTTCTCGTACTTTCTGTCCCTCTGGTGTGAGGACACTTGAACCTGAAAGTGGGAAAAGGGTGTTTGTTAAAAGAGAGGAGAGAAAGGAGTCTCAGAGATTTTAAAAGCGGCAGTTGGAGTTGAAGTTCCAGATACAGACTCTCTAACCAGGTGCCTACAAGTTCCAGGGAGACATCTGTATTCAGATGACTGTATACTCCATTTTGAAGATTAGTCTAGACTTTGATCATGCAAAGGGATGCACACCCTCCAGCCAGCTTCCTCAGGGCACTCTTGACCTCGTTGCTTCTCAGGTTGTGAATGACAAGGCTCAAAAGGGGGCTCACTACACAGAAGAGCACAGAGAGCAGGGTGTCCATGTTCAGCCTTCTCTGGGCCTGTCATAGTGGAAGTTGGCTGTTCCATAGAAGACCACCACGACAGTGAGGGGGGATGCACAGGTGGAGAAGGACTTCCTCCTGCCCTGGGCAGAGGGAATCCCCAGGATGGCCGTCATGATGAGTGCGTAGAAGCCTGCAGTGAAGAGGCAGGGGCTCAGGTCAATGGTGGCACTGACAATGTGGAGCGCAGACTCATTGACAGAGGTGTCTGAGCAGGAGAGCTTCAGGAGTAATGGGGTGTCACAGAGAAAGTGGCTGAACTGGTGGGGCCCACACAGAGTGAGTGTGATGGCCAGCACCGTGTGTGTGACCAAATTCACCAACCCACACAGCCAGGACCCAGTCACCAGGCCAACACAGACCTTCACACTCATGATGACTGGGTACTGAGGAGGATGGCAGGTGGCCACACAGCAGTCATACTGGCCACACAGCCAGTAAGACGCCTTCTGTGCCAGCACTTGTCACCAAGAAGAAGATCTGGAAAAGGCAGCCCTCATAAGAAATGGCCTTTTTCTCCCAAAAGAAGTTCACCAGCAGTACTGGGAGGATGGTGGATGTGTAGCAGATATTTAAGAAGCTCAAATTGTTGAGAAAAAAGTACATTGGAGTGTTGAGAGCAGGACTGACCCTGGTGGTCACTATTATGAGCATGTTTTCCAGGAGAGTGGTCAGGTAAATGACCAGAAAGAGCAGAAAGAACCAGTCCTGTAGGTTGGAGTGGATTGAAAATGCCAAGAAGATGAATTCAGTGACAAATGATTGATTGCTCATTTCCAATGGTATCATAGCTACAAAACAACGAAAAAGAGACCATGATGAGAATGGACTGAGAGCACCCCAAACAGGCTTGTTAATCTGCAGCAACATGGCAAATAATATTGTATACAGAGATGCCTGGACTCTGGAACGAGATGTATAGAAGTTACTTTAGAGAGATCAAAACTTCTCACAGACTTTTGCATGGGTGCTCTTTTGTAAGAATAAATGGAGATTTGGTCAAAATGCACAACCAGCTATAAACCCCTGTGTCTCATTGAATCTGCAGTATCTCCCTTCTAACACTGTGCTTCACTGTGATGAATTCTTTTTTGTATGTCTGTTATTTCAAGTAATAAGTTTTCATTGTGGAAAAATGAGAAAAATGCAGAAAGTTATTCAGAAGAATAGAACAGGTCACAAAATCAAAGCTCTGTTTGCATTCATCCCATTCTACCTCTATCTATCTTTAAAATATCCAAAGCAAAATTTCCCAATATTGTTGTACTCTATTTAGTTGTTTGCCTTGTAATCTTAATTTCCTAACATAAAATTAAGTTAATATCTCTCTTTTTATTGAACATAGAAACCTTCCATTTCATTTAGTATCATAAATGTTGGAATAGAAGCTTTCATACATATGTATCTGTGATCATCTCTGATTATTTCTTAAAAGTAAAATTATAAGTCACCTGCTCTTAAATACATTGATCTATTTTTTTCAGTAGAAACTTTTATTTTTTTAAGTTTTATAAGATATAAGAAATTTTGACAAATGATATATACTTAGGTATTTTTTTTCTTTTGTATTATAAGATTTACCTCACGAAACATTACATTTTCTGAAAAAAAAATGATTGATACAATTACTGATTTTCTATCATGTTACCCATGCTAATCCGTGATCCATTGTTTTGAACTAAAATTTCTGTTTCTTTTTCAATCTTAAATGAAAAATATTATAGTAAAACAGTAGGCTCTTGGTCTAGATAGATGTGGATTGAAATCCATCTGCTGTTTACTAGATGTTGTTTGTAAAAAAGTCAGCTCATCTCTATTCCTCAGTTTGTTCCTTGCTTAGGATATTAATGATGTCAATTTCACAACTGCTGACAAAAGTTTTGAGATAATATAAGCTATGTCTCTGGCACATTACATTTACTCAATGCCTTTTATCAAGTTAGAAAATGTCTATCCATTTTTTACTAGTAGTTTTTTTTTTTTTTTGGTGTATGTGTGCTGGGTTTTTAATTCAGAGCCTTATGCATACTAAGCATGCACTCTACCACTGGACTTTTCCCCTAGTTTCATTAAAATATATTGAATTTTCTTATTTTCTCTGCATCTATTGAAATGATATATATTTTTTCTTATTTAGTCTGTTACTATGGAAATTCGGTTGATTGAATTTTTGAATATTGAACCAGTCTTGCATTCTGGGATTGATCTCAATTGACTGTAATGTTATCCTTATTCTATATAGCTGAATTCAGTTAGTTAATATTGTTCCCTGCTTGCTTTATTGTATTCTATTTTCGCTGTTCTTCAGAGATAATCTATTTCTTGAAGAATTCTCAGCTGTATTCTACTGTTATTTTCAGTCAATGCATGTTAGTGGACTAGTGAAAAACAGAGAAGGAATTTCTGATGTTTCCAGGAAGCCCTGCCTTAGGTACTGTAAACTCAGTCACAGGGATATGGCCTTCACAGTGAACCACTTTCTAGCAATATGGCTGAGCCTAGTTCTTATTCCTCCCAACGTTACACATTTCGGCCTGTTCTTTTCCATAATTGCAAAGGTTTTCCGTTGAGTGTCCTAATGTAACAGTTTCTGTTACTATTGCCCCTGAATATTACAGCTTTTGTTCTATGCAAAAAATCAGGAAATGGGTCTGGGAGGAGTTTTGGCTGCTGTTGCTGCTCTTTGTCCCTCCACCTATACAAGAAATGATACCGTTAAAGACACTTTCTCAGAATACTTCCCTATCTTCCTGGGAGCATTTGGTGGAATCCATGGAGAAAAAGAAAAAATACAAAAATCTTATGTCTATAGCCCTCTGGGTCTTTATGCTCTTAAACCAGTCTATACATAGTCTTTAGCAATCCATTATCTATTTTTTTAAGTTTTTTTTTTTTTTATAAATAAACTCCTATGTATCTAGTGGGTTGTCCCATAGTTAAAAAAATGCCTGGATTATTTTGGTTGCTTATCTCTCCCCAGACTTTGGTTAGTTGTTTGATTTATAATCTTCATCGCTAATAAAGTCAAGGAAAGTCATTAATTTGCATTTTCTTCTCCTCTTTTTGGTTATTATAATGATGAAAACAACATGCTTTCTAGCTATTTTGATAGATACTCAAGGTGAAATTTGAAGTCTATATACTTACTTTTCAAAAATATTTAGTAATTTCTAATTTAGTTAAATATGTAGTTATTCTATTCAAAACAATCCCATTCCTAGCATATTTCCAAGTAAATTAATGGACAGTTCACAAAAATTCTTCTGTAAAAATTCATAATAACTCAAACAAATATTATGCCTTCAGCAGAAGGACAGAAGACAAATCACGGTTTATCATGCAGTGGAATAATTCAGTTACTTTAGAAACACAAATACTGGAATATTAAAAACATTGAGAAATCTAAAAAAAAATTTTCTGGGTGAAAGAAGCCAGATACAAAATATATACTGTATGTTTCCTTCAAATAAAGTTCAAAAATTAGCAAAACAGCTATAATGGTCAAGTAATAATGGTTGTCTTTCTTTTTTTTTTTTTTTGGAGCTCAGGGGTGATATCAGATGAAGCATGAAGTAATTATCTAAAGTGATGGAAATGCGCAGATTCTTTTAACTTTTGTTTAGCATGAAAATGAAATGATACCCTCAGGTTTATACAAAATTACATACAAGAGGAAGTGAGGGGAAAGGGAAAATAATACAAGGGGGAGGAATGAATTACAGTAGGGGGGTAGAGAGAGAAGAGGGGAGGGGAGGGGAGGGGAGGGGGAATAGTAGAGGATAAGAAAGGCAGCAGAATACAACAGACACTAGGATGGCAATATGTAAAGCAATAGAAGTGAAATTGATGTGATTCTGCAAGCTGTATAAGGGGTAATATGGGAGTGCATAACCCACTTGAATCAAAATGTGAAATATGATATATAAAGAACTATGTAATGGACGGGTAATACAAGATAATACAAATGGAAGAAATGATTTACAGTAGAAGGGGTAGAGAGAAAAAAGGGGAGGGGAGGGGAGGGGGGATAGTAGAGAATAGGACTGACAGCAGAATACATCAGACACTAGAAAGGCAATATGTCAATCAATAGAAGGGTAACTGATGTGATACAGCAATCTGTATACGGGGTAAAGTTGGGAGTTCATAACCCGCTTGAATCAAACTGTGAAATATGATGTATTAAGAACTGTGTAAGGTTTTGAACGACCAACAACAAAAATAAATATATAAATAAATAAAAAATAAAAAAAAAATGAGAGTTTGACAGAGGAAAAAAATGAGAGTAGAGGTTGGAGACTGGGGTGCAGAAGGACCAACAATAAAAAAATAAATTAATTAAAAAAAATAAAGTGATGGAAATGTTCTATGTCCTGATTTTTGGTAGTTCATATATATGTAAAATATTATAAACCTGTACACTTTAGATCTGTGCATTCTTTGAGTACAAATTATAATTCAATTTTTAAAAATAGCCTTATTTTAAAAATAAGTAATTAATGAGGAAGAGTGGTACATGCCTGTAATCCCATGTACTTGGGAGACTAAGGCAGAAGGATCATAAATTTGAAACTCTGCAAGGCCCCCCGCCCCAAATAATTGAAAGGGCTGGAGATATAGCTTCATGGTAGAGTGCCACTGGGTTCAATCCCCAGTACTGCAGTAAGTAAGTAAGTAAGTAAGTAAGTAAATTGATAAATAGAAGTGAAAGCATTTTTTTTCAGATGATTTTTAACTCAGGATTGGTTGGAACCACATCTAAATATTTTTTTAGGTCTCTAAGAGGTGAAGTATTTTCTCCCATTTTTTGCATTTCTCTACTTCTTTTTTTACCACAGTGATAGTCCAGGACATATCACATTTTACAAGTGACATCAGTTGTTTCCTGACAAGGATCTGTTTGAAGCAGTGAATGTGATTGGTGGGTGCATTCGGTCTGTATCACAGATACAAAGCCTTGCTCACCAAGATGGATGGGCGTGTGTGTGTGTGTGTGTGTGTGTGTGTGTGTGTGTGTGTTATTGGTTGTGGGAATGTTATTGGTTGTGGGAAGCCTATGGGGTCGGGACTAGGCTCTGTGAAGCTGTGTCAGGCCTGATTTCTAAGCAAGGTACTTGGCAATAGAAACCTCGGAAAACGTCCCACCCCCCACCATGCCATGGGCCACCAGAGAGCCCAGGTGTGTCTCTGGAAGCCAGGCTTGCGTATGAGCATGGACATCAATGATTGCAGAGTATCAACAATAGGGGACCATAAATCTCTTTCAGGTGAGTGCAGACTGAAAACAGGGACATCTGGAGGGAGATAGACTGGGTTTTAGAAAATCATCAGATCTCTAGGTCTAGAACACGCAGATAGACCCACTCATGGAATTGTGCCTGTGAGTCCAAGGAGCAGGGGTTGATAACTGTGAAACCTGGTTCCCCAGGTTTTAGACACACCTGTTTAGTTCAAAAGAGTGATCTGTGTGCTAAAACAAGATTAAAATGAAGTGGTCTGTGTCTGAAGATGTACTGTGTTGAAGGTGGGAGAAAATCTCTGAAGCCCTCATGGAGAAGGATATGGAGAACTTTAAAGTCCTAGTTGAAGAGTACATGGTAAAGACAACAAATCAGTTTGGGCAGGCTGGCTAGCTGGTGGGATCACTCAGGAAAACAGGAATATGTGAGGAATAGCAGATGTAGAGGAGGCTTTAGTGGATTTGATTTGAGTAATGTTGAATGTGAGTTATCTGTGGGATAATCACGTGGAAATGCCCGTCACAGACAGCCTAGAACTGCAGGTGTGGATTTGGGAGTCACTGTCTTGAAGGCAACTGTTACAGCAAAGGGTGAATATGAAATCCCCCAGGAGAATAGAGAAAGTAGAGAAGGAAATAGAGAAAGTAGGGATTCTTGTGATACTTGGTGTTTACGAAAATTGTAGTAAAAGTTTTTCCAGAAATGACTAAAAACACCAGACTATCTAGTTCAGTTGTAGGTATCGCTTTCTCTAAATAATTTTCCTAAAAAAGAGGTTACCTTATTAGCATTGATTTACAATAAATCAACTTTGAAATGGAGCTGGAAGCTACATGTACTTGACATTTCTCATGTTCTCTGTTTTCTCTACCAACTACCTGGATGAACTTCAAGTCATTTAGAAATCAGTGACATGTACTTTCTTTTAACTCCTCGTATCAAAAAGATCAATATGATAATCTTTTTTCTAGGTAGATATCTAGATGTTTTCAGAAAAATAAATAAAATTTCACATAGAAGGCAGTTCCAGCAGATTTTACTATGGGAAATTGGTACATGGTCTGTGGATGTGTAAAAGGGAAAACTAAATGTAAATGTTCAGGGATTTAAAAATACAATCTCTGAAGTTGTGCATACTGCTATTGTAAAGGTCTTAAATATAAAGGTCAGTTCAGGAGGGACAATTTCATGGGGAATTAAAAAAAATCTCCCAATGTATGTTTATATAATTTTATCTACATATAAGTTATTCTTTGGTTTTACTGGCTAATTTCTTGTAGGTCACGGGTGTGGGGTACGGTGAAGGATGGTGCCCAAACAATTTTCCTTATCCTCTATGCTCTTTATTAATGTATGGCAGTAGATTGAATTATCATCATGGTCACCTTTAGAATCCATTATTAACAATCCTAACTTATGAATGACACTTTGTGACACAATATGTACTTGCTCCTTAGAATTTATATAATGCAGCATAGGAATTAGATCCACTTAATAGTGAACCCTCTGCTCTGCAATAATAATAACCATAATCATCATAATAATCTAGGGCATATTTCATAGAAAAATAATTTGAGTGTGAGTCTTCCTAGCCTGCTTCAATTCACATAAATGCCTTACTTTAAAAACCTTGTTTAATGTAGTTTAAAAGTGGCCTGTTTTCTTTAAAAATTAGATTGAATTTCGGATAATCCATTCTATCAAAACTCAGTGAATTTCTTTGAAAAGATGAATTTTTACATACCTGAATCCAATCAGGATTTTTCAAATTGAGTAACGAATAGAGACACACATTAGATAAAAATACCTAACACTTATTAAATGCCTATAAGACTTTTACATGCATTAACTTATTTGGTTTACACAACAACCTATAAGATAACCTATTATCCCCATGTTACAGAAAAAAGAATTGAAATTAATGCACAATATATTAATGCAAGTAGGGAAACATCAATGAATCTCTTTAATTTGCGTAATGTACATGTATTAACAATTATGATTTAAGAAACAAAAAAGAAATTGACTCAGAAAATTTATCATGTAATAACTCTTATTTGTAGTGATATTTTGTTACCTGATGATAATATCATATATTAGTATACTGTCTTATTATCTTCAATGCCCAGACATTCTTGCCTTTGGTTCTAATAAATTCATTGCCCATGATTAATAGGCCAACACAGCTTTCATTATAATTCCAAATCTCAGGGCCTTAAGCAGCTTAAAGTATTTAAATTTCAATAGAAAGTAGGTGCTTCAGTTAAGCACTACTAATTATAAAATCTAAATATAAACAAAATAAAATAAATTTAAATTTAAGTCTAGAGTCTTAAAGAAGGAACTTTTTTTTTTTTGCTTTGGCAATAAATGAAATATTTTGCTGAGTAACCTTAGGGATTCATTTCCTCAAATGAAAAAAAAATGGGCATGACCAAAACGAGGAAGAATGGTGTGATCATGAAAACCCTTATGCACATCAGGGAAACATTGATTCCTATTTGATCTCAATAGCACAAGCAATGATTAAAATTTTTAAATCCAATGTTCATGTTGCCCAGTAATTTGCTTAAAACACACACACACACACACACACACACACACACACACACACACACACACACACACTACAAGGTCAATTTATTCAGAAAAAAATATCTGAATGATTTCAGGTGCTTGTGGCAATGTGAATTTATTACTGTGAAATCTATGAGCTATCTGGCCTGGCCCAGAGTTGTCCTCATATTCTTCCATGTGATGTGGGTGCTTGGAGCCGAGGGAAAGATCAGAGGTCATTGTGCAGAACAGTTGGCCTCAGTCAGTGAGTTCCAAGTGTTCCCAGTGATGCTGGTCCAAAGACACACTTTGGGGAAGGCTGGGCTCTTTCACCTAACATGCAGGGATGCCCTTACCCCTAACTGGTAGGTTTAAAATCTTAACAAATTCACCAGGAAAAAGTCTCTCTCCTGTCTTGGAGATTCAGCACTCAATTCAGCATTTCACATCTCTTTCAGTTCTGTTTTTTTTGGGCCTGGGTGTAGGGGGGCAGTTACCAGAGATTGAACTTAGGGGTTGACCACTGAGCCATATCCCCAGCCCTATTTTATATTTTATTTAGAGACAGGGTCTCACTGAGTTTCTTGGTGAATTGTTTTGCTGAGGCTGTCTTTGAACTCACTATCCTCCTGCCTCAGCCTCCTGAGCTGCTGGGTTACAGGCGTGCACCACTGTGCCAGCTCTTTCAGTTCTTTTTATTTTACCTGTGCTTCTTCTAGCATAAAGGGAAAAGGGAAGACAAATTATTACCTCTTACAATATGTCAGAGCCTTCTAGTTTTAAAATTTTTCAAAATAAAAAATTATTTTTTCCATTTAGGATTTTAAATTTTCTTTTTTTGGTAGTGGTTTATACAGGGTCTAATTTAGTCCTAAGCCAGATATACTAAGAAACCAAAAGAGGATAGGATCTGATCCCTGTCCTGCTGCGCCCCTCTCCTGACTCAGGCGATGGCAAGGCCCTACTGAGGTGGATGGCGCAAGGCATCCATCCTCTGAAGGAGCGCAGTATGTTCCTGGGAATGGGCTGATTTGTTTTTGTATTCCTTTAATAAGTATAGTTTTGATTTCTCATATGACAATTAAGTATAAAGAAAAAATCATGACTTTTCCAATTAATGCAACTACTTGTAAAGCATAGATCTGTTTGCTCTAAATGCAATGATTCACCTGTGGAGAGTAAATTGCTTATGCATAAGCCAAGATACATTCTTCTATTCTAATTGTAGCTTCGTAATATTTTGTTTTGTTTGAATAATGATTCCTGTTTTGTAACCACAAAGTATTGTAAGCCTGCCAAAATAAAAAGTATATATGATCAACTTCACAAGTAAAGATTGGAATCAACACCTTCACTTTGGTGTCTGTGTTGTTACTCCACCCTCTCTTTCGCCAACTCCTCACCATCAGTTCGTCTCCTGAGACCCCCTGTTGGAGCTGGTCTTCGATATTGTCCTTCAACCAACTTACAATCTAATGGGAAGATGAACTCAATATGTGCAGGAAACTTGGTAACAATTCTATGTAATCTACAATTTATCACTATTTTCCCTTAGTGTTTGCTTGGGCAGCTCTGGGAATGGAGCACTTAATACTTGTCAAAGCTCCTCATTCCATCTTGAATATGCGCTCCTCCAGGTCCTAGTTGGGCCTCTCAATTGTGTTCTAAACACTATGGCAACACCTTGTGTAAATGTGCACTCAGTAAAGGTTTGAAGAATGAAGAAGGTCTGTCAAGTACATCCATGGAGCAGAGTTTTTAAAAGATTCTTTAAAGACAGTACTGTGTGGGACATAAAGGATCTAACAGAGACTTGACAGAGGCGAGAAGACATTTCTGTTCAGTGGTTCTGGTGCAGATATCTTGCTGAGAAAAATAAAGCCTCTGTGGGCATAAGTGAGGCAGCATAGCCCAGCGGCTTCTGAGGAACTCAGTGTCTCCTGTCTCCTAAACATATCCCTTATGGAGACAATAGGCTCAGTTCCCACAGAACAAGCAGCTCTGCATCTTTCTTTCCCAATCAGACATCTCAAAGTCAGCTGACTGAGAATGAAGTCACTTATGTGTGACCACAAAATATAATATTTCTAAAGGAGGGGGGTTGTGTATGAAGTAGATTACTCACAAGCTTCAGGAATTTGTTACAGTTAAATTGCTTGCAACTACCCTCCCCAAGAATCCATGTGTTGTAAGATAAAGATGAAAACCCCTAGTTAGTGAATGAATATGTTTCTACACGTAACTTCTTCTACAATAATGATTTTTATTTAAACAGATATTTTGGTAGGTCTATTGTTATGCTATATTGTATCATAATGGGAATGTGTCTCTATACTTTCTCCCTGAAAATTATTCCTTTCTGTCCTACTCATCAAAAGCAGAGGATTAACACTTAGCATTATCTATTTTTTACCATAAGTAATTTTCCACACACATCATCTCACTTAAGGAATTTAGGCATCCCAGGGTTTCTGGTTATGTTTTGGCTTTTCATCCAGTACTGGAGGCATCATGCTAAATCCCTCAGGATTTGTGATAATCTCTGAAGTTATATCTACTCTTGCAATACAAGTAGTATTGTGGAAACTTACACACATAGAAAAGGTGCTACGATAGGTCATTACATAAATGCCATCAAAATGGTAATGAAAATATGTACAATATTCTGTAATATGTTTTTAAGGTGTAGGTATATCCTGATTCTAAGATAGTGTTTTTGAAAAGTGTGATGGTAAATAAACTACTTACCAGCAACTCTCACAAAGAGGCGTAGATTTCTGGTTTTGGTGTGGCCCTTGCTGCTCTCCATACTAGCACCTGGCCTGCAAAGAAAGCTCTTAGTAAAACTGGCTGTTGTATCCATTCACCACAAAACGGACGTGTTATTCTGAAAGTTGCCTGTCGCATATCTGTGGCCTCATGAAGTAGTCAAAATCCTCTGATCTCTCACAATTCATTTTCCTGTGATGGACATTTATAGAGGTCTGGGGCCGACCTGTTGGGAATATGCATCGAGCCTTTCCTCTGCAACAGCTCTGGGATTCCTCAGTGTGCAAACACAACTCAAGGGCAACAGCTTGAGTTCAACTTCAACAATGGACAGCAGTTAATTCGCTGTTGGATTCATTAATGTCTTGGCAATCACCTGTTCCCAGCATGCAGCGAGAAGATCAGCGTCCTCTCTCTTCTGGGATGTGGGTGAGCAAAGTTCAGAGTGAGATTTTTGCTAAAAAGTTGTGGGTGGCTGAAACCTCAAGACTGCCTTCCCTTCCCGCTAGGGATAGAAGGGGTCAGGGTGGGTGTACATTTATTGGGATGTATTTCGCACGGCATATGAAGTTTTTCCTTCATGTTACATACTTTGCCAGATGGACAGATATCAGAAGTCACAATATTAAAAGCATCCCCACTATCTTCAACTGATCCACTCCTGCTAAGGGCTGATCCCTTACCAAACCCTGTATGACTTTGTGCCCCTAAATTTTATGATCCTGCTGATGCTCATGACCTTATGAAGAAATTGTTTGGTATGGAGTTTAAAAGTAGGGGGAAAAAAGAGTCATCAAAGAGCTCTTTCAGGCACAGATGGAGAAAAGACAACAAGCTTGAAAGTCTTGTATTATTTTACTGCAAAAAATAAAAATAAAAGTATTAGATAAAGAGGTAAGTCTCTATAATTTAAAATTTCCCATAATAAAATGGGGTTTTCCTCGTCCTTAGGAGAGACACATTAACAGTACTCCTAAGAGATTTTAAAATAATTAGCCATCTGGGAAAGGCAAAGCTAAAGCACATTTGATGAAGCACTTCACACATTCCAGGGTCGTCACAATAAAAGGAATGATAATGATGTGTTGTTATGGGAGTGAGGAAATCAGAAGCTTTATTCACCACTCTTAATAAGTTAAGCTGGTTCCACTGATCTGAAAATGATCTGGAACTTCTTCAGAAAGTTAAATATGGAGTTAACGATCCACCTTTTCCACTCCTACTTAAAAACTCAAGATAAAAAAAAAAATTGTCCACCAATGATTTGTACATGAATGTTCATATAATGTTCATATTATATATAATGTTTATATTATATATACAAATCTTATTCATATTAGGCAAAAAGTGAAAATGACCAGGCAGGTCTGTAAACTAGCTACTCAAGAAGTTGAGGCAGGAGGATCACAAATTCAGGGACAACCTGGGCAAATTTACAAGACCCTGTCTCAAAACAAAATTTTTAAAAAGGGTTGGGCTTTGGCTTAGTAGTAGAACATTGTTTAGTGTGCAGGAGGCTCCGAGTTCAATCTGCAGTACAACACCCACACAGACACAAAGTAAAAATTACTATCCAGTGGGAAATGAACAAAGAAAAGTGGCATTTTCATAAGATGGAAATCAGTAACAATAAGGAGGAATAAACTAAAATACTTATACAAGCTACAATATAACTGAAAATTGCAAACATCCTAAGTGAAAGGAGTCAGATCTAAAAGGCATATATGATATTACTTCATTAAAAATATCCACAGTAACTCGAGTGTATACATGGGTCTTTCCATATATGAAGGAGAAACACAGAAATGGTGTTTATTTAAAACTTAGAATCTAGATCCATTAGGAAAATGAAAGTCAAAGTCACATTGCACATAGCACTTCACATTCACTAGTGTTGGCTAGAGCTGCAATATTGGGGGAAAGGAGATTGACTGCTTTGGGTATAGGCTTTTTTTGGAGAGAAAAGTAATAAAAATATTCTGAAATACCTGTGGATTAGAGAACCCACGTGAGGTCACAATGTGTCATATACTTAGCACAGTGTGCTTCCCCTGGTTGGAGGGGCACCACAGTGGTCATGAGACACTGTGTATGGAGAGAGCGCTCTTGTAATTGCTGCTGAAGAGTTCACATATTTCTACAACTAAGACATTTCCTAGAATGAAACCATCATCTAGTTCTAATCTCACTATACAGTCTGTCTCCCAGCAAGATTCCTCAGGGCACTCTGGAACTCATTGCTTCTCAGGCTGTGAATGATGGGCTTCAACATGGGGGTCACCACACAGAAGAGCACAGAGAGCAGGGTGTCCGTGTCCAGCCTTCTCTGGGCCTGTCATAGTGGAAGTTGGCTGTTCCATAGAAGACCACCACGAATGTGAGGAGGGACGCACAGGTGGAGAAGGCCTTCCTCCTGCCCTGGGAAGAGGGAATCCCCAGGATGGCCGCCATGCTGAGTGCGTAGGAGCCTTCAGTGAAGAGGCAAGGGCTCAGGCTCATGGTGGCACTGACAACGTGGAGCGCAGACTCGTTGACAGATGTATGTGGGCAGGAGAGCTTCAGGAGCAATGGGGTGTCACAGAGAAAGTGACTGAACTGGTGGGGCCCACACAGAGTCAGTGTGATGGCCAGCACCGTGTGTGTGACCAAATTCACCAGCCCACAGAGCCAGGACCCAGTCACCAGGCTAACACAGACCTGGCTAACACAGTCATACGTGCCACACAGCCAGTAAGAAGCCTTCTGTGCCAGCACTTGTCACCAAGAAGAAGATCTGGGAAAGGTAACCCTCATAAGAAATGGCCTTCTTCTCCTAGAAGAAGTTCACCAGCAGTACTGGGAGGGTGGTGGATGTGTAGCAGACATCCAAGAAGCTCAAATTGCTGAGGAAAAAGTACATTGGAGTGTGGAGAGCAGGACTGACCTTGGTGGCCACTATTATGAGATGTTCCCCAGGACAGTGGTCATGTAATTGACCAGAAAGAGAAGGAAGAACCAGCCCTGTAGGTTGGAATGGTTGGAAAATCCCCAAAAGATAAATTCAGTGACAAATGATTGATTGCTCATTTCCAATGTTGTCATAGCTACAAAACAGAGAAAAAGAGACCATGATGAGAATGGACCGAGAGCACCCCAAACAGGCTTGTTAATCTGCAGCAACATGGCAAATAATACCGAATGAAAAGCAGCCTGGAGATTGATAACCTGTGGGACTGGTCTCAGGGAATCAGACCCATGGAGCCGCACACATTTGCAGGGGTGATGGTGGGTGGGAGTAACCAGAGAATTGCTAGAAGCCAACAGAAAGCCATGCGACCTCAATATGGTGTGAAGTCATTTCTCATTGTCTCAGTAATCTCTGTCTCCTGTTGTCCCTTTATGTAAACATAGGATTTTTGGAGAAGTTCATTTTCATTGCAAATGTTAAGAAAAAAATTTACAAAGCAAAGTCATCATCTGCAGAAGCAGTCGGTGTTGCCTTCAGTGTTTTCCAATGCAGAGTTTTTCTCATTTTACATCAATCTTGATCTCTGTGTTCGGAAAAGCAGAAGTTAACTATTCCTGTACAATGCTGAAATTATCAGGGCTAGAGCAAAATAGAGGAAAGAAATTGATGAAGTGGGGTTGGACTGGCTATCTTAAGTATACAGGGAAGATCAGTGGAGTAGAAGAAGAATGAGAGGGCGGAGAGGTTTGGGAAATGAGGAAATGTGAAAAGTTTTTACCGCAGATCATGTTATGTGAACATGGAAGTCTAAAACAGGGGACTGCACCTGTATGTATATGTAGAAAGCACCAATCAGAAATTAACAGATAAATGACCCAAAAAAAGATCAGTAGAGAAAGGAAAATGGGGCCGGGAAAGACAGAGAGATGGAGGGTGGGGACTGAATGGAGTAAATCAGATTCCATACACGTAGGATCTTTTCCAATTCAACCCAACTTCTATGTATAACTATAATGCTCTAATAAAAAATTTAAGAAGATGACATGATCCTATCAGCAAAGAATGAGCTTTGAATTCTTCTTGACCTATTTGTATACCTTTAATTTCTTTCTTTTGTCCAATGGCTCTGGCAATTTCAAGGATGAAGTTGAATAGAAGTGGTGAAAGAGGGGGCACCCTGTCTTCTTTCAGTTTTTAGGGTGAATGCTTTCAACTTTTCTCCACCTAGAATGATGCTGCCTTGGGTTTAGCATAGATAGCGTTTACAATGCTTTTACAAAGTTGCTTCTGTCCCTAGTGTTTCTACTGTTTTGACAGGTAGGGGTGATATATTTGTTAAATGCTTTTTCTGCATCTATTGAGATGATCAATAAACTTACATCTCTCTTAAATAAACTTAATATTTCCCCTTTGGCTAAACATTCAGTTCATGTCCAGTCCTATAAATATTTTAATGAACATTTTTTCTAAATAAATATATGTGAACATTTCGAATTATCTCTTCAGAATAAAATTTGAACCTGACATAAAAGAATTCGTTGTGCAGTTTTTATTTAAAACTAGCTCATGGGAGAAATTATATTAAGTGATATAAGCCAGACACATAAAGAGAAATAGCAGTTTTTCACTTCTTTGTGGAAGCTAAAATGTTGATCTTAGAGAAGTAGGGAGTAGAGCCGTGGTTATTGGAGCCAGGGAGAGAATCACAAAAATCATTGTGAGTCTGATTTCTCAAAGACACATGTGAAGGACTGCCTGAAACATGCCCTCTGAGTGTGGTCTGTAAAAAAAAAATAAGAGTGGACTTCTAACAGGGTCTCAGAAAATCTCTCTTCTCTCCTCAGTGGGCAGAAGAAGGTCCATGGGTCTGGCTGCCTAGGAGCTAACAGTGGTGTGCAAATGGGCAGGACCAGGACGGCTGGAGAATCTCAATAATCAGTAGTAGACCACATTCTAAGTGAGGGCAGGCTGCAAACAGGCCTGAGCTCTGAAAATGACAGAATCTGTGGATTTAGGAAAGGGTTGTGGGTACAATCCACTCATAACACCTACTCCCTGGGTCAGTCCACGGTTGCCACAGTTACCACAGGCCTGACCAGAACAACCTGGAGGAGGAGATGCACTCTGGCCTCCTAGCTTGGAGGTTTGGTCTGGGGCCAGCTGACCCATTGCTGCCGGCTTGAGATGAGGTGGGACGCCGAGTTGGAAGGGAACAAGGGGGGAAGCATCCCTAGCTCATGGCAGCCAGAAGGTTTTGGCGGGGGTGGGGACAGGAGAAGACAGTTCTCAGGGAAAAAGATATGATTCCCCAGGGAATGTCCCGCCCATAATCCACCTGCCCACACTCCTCTCAGTACATTGGGCCTTTCAGATAATTAACCCACAAAATGGATGGATCCACAGATTAGGTCACAAGTCTCACAGTCTTATCATTTATCCTCTGAACACTGCTACTGTGGCTGACCCTGAGCTTTTGATGGGGGGATACCTTATTTTGAAGCCATAATAGTCTCTTCAGTCCATGTGCTTTGGTTAGAATACCTTCATGTAGTCTGGGAGATAATCGGGTGCCAAAACAAGATTAAAAGGAAATATCTGGTAACTGAAGATGTGACATTTGGAGCTTGGGGAAAAGCTCTGAAGAGGAGCCCTGGGTGGAGCACTTTAAAGTCCTGGTGATGAGGACACAAAAGGGAACCTGGTGTGTGGGGTAGCTCAGTGGCAGTGGGATCACTCATTAAAACATAAAAAAAATGAGAAGGAACATGTCTTGGGAGAGAAAAGGAGAAAAGGAGGTTGGGCCTGAAGTCTGGGTACCTGCGGGTTCTCCACAAGAAGATTCCAGGAGGCAGCGGGACAGGTTCCCAGGAGACAGGCCTGGGAATCATGGCTTAGAGTGACTGTGGAAGTCACAGGTGTTCACAAAGCCAAAAGAGAGCAGGGTGAGGAGAGAGGGCCTAATGGACTCTGTGGAAAAAAAGGTGTCCAGAAGGAGGCTCACCAGCTATCAGTAATGATTATGCACCACAGTGTCAAACCTCTGCTCTCTGTACCAGGCCTTCTGCACCCCAGTCTAAAACCTCTGCTCTCTATAACAGTCCTTCTGCAGCCCAGTCTACAACCTCTGCTCCCTGCAACAATCCTTCTGCACCCCAGTCTCCAAGTTCTGCTCTCTGAAACACTCTTTCTGCACCCCAGTCTTGAACATCTGCTCTCTGCATCATTTCTTCTGCACCTCAGTCTGAAAACTCTGCTCTCTGCAACAATCATTCTGCACCCCAGTCTCCAACCTCTGCTCTCTGTAACAGTCGTTCTACACATCAGTCTCCAAACTCTACTCTCTATAATATCCTTCTGCACACCAGTCTCCAAACTGAGATATCTGTAACAAGCCTTCTGCACTCCCCTTTTCAACCTCTGCTCCATGCAAGAAAACTTCTGTACCCCATTCTCCATGTTCTGCTTTCTCAAAGAGTCCTTCTGCACCCCACTCTTGAACATCTGCTCTCTGCAACAGTCCTTCTCCACAAAAGTCTAAAAACTCTGCTCTCTGCAACAATCATTCTGCAACCCAGTCTCCAACATCTGCTCTCTGTAACAGTCCTTCTGCCCCTCAGTCTCCAAAATCTGCTCTCTATAATATCCTTCTGAAAACCAGTCTCCAAACTGTGATGTCTGTAACAGGCCTTCTGCACCCCAGTCTCCAACCTCTGCTCCCTGCAAGAATCCATCTGCACCCCAGTCTTCAAGTTCTGCTCTCTGAAAGAGTCCTTCTGCAACCCACTCTCGAACATCTGCTCTCTGCAACAGTCTTTCTGCACCTAAGTCTGAGAACTCTGCTCTCAGCAACAATCATTCTCTAACCAAGTTTCAAAACTGTGCTCTCTGAAACAGTCATTCTGCACCTCAGTCTCCAAACTCTGCTCTCTATAATATCCTTCTGCACACCAGTCTACAAACTGTGCTATCTGTAACAGTCCTTTTGAACCCCAGTCTCCAACCTCTGCGCTCTGTAATAGTCTTTCTGCACCCCAGTATCCAACCTCTGCTATCTGTAACAGTCCTTTTGAACCCCAGTCTCCAACCTCTGCGCTCTGTAATAGTCATTCTGCACCTCAGTCTTCAACCTCTGCTCTCTGCAACAGTCCATCTGCACATCTGTCTCCAAACTCTGCTCTCTGTAAGATGCTTTTGCACCCCAGTCTCCAAACTCTGCTCTCTGTAACAGTTCTTCTATACCTCATTCTCCAAACACTGTTCTCTGTAACGATCCTCCGCACCCCAGTCTCCAAACTCTGCTTTGTGTATCAGTCGTTCTGTAACCAGTCTCCAAACTCTGCTATATGTAACAGTCCTTCTGCACCTCAGTCTCCAACCTCTGCTCTCTGTAACAGTCTTTCTGCACCCCAGTCTCAAATCTATGCTCTGTGCAACATTTTTTCTGCACCCCAGTATCCAACCTATGCTCTCTGTAACTGTCCTTCTGCACCCCAGTCCCTAAACTCTGCTCTCTGTAAGATCCTTCTGCAACTCAGTCTCCAACCTCTGCTCTCTGCAACGATACTTCTGCACCCCAGTCTTCATACTCTGCTCTCTGTAACAGTCCTTCTGCACCTCAGTCTCTAATCTCTGCTCTCTGTAAAAATCTTTTTGCAAGTAAATCTTCAACCTCTGCTCTCTGTAACAGTCCTTCTGAACCTCAGTATCTAACCTCTGCTCTCTGTAATGATCCTTCTGCACTTCAGTCTCCAACCAATGCTCTCTGTAACAAGCCTTCTGTACTGCAGTCCCCATCCTCTGCTCTCTGTAACAGTTCTTCTGCACCCCAGTCTTCAAGCTCTACTCTCTGTTACAGTCCTGCTCCACCCGAATCAAACCTCTGCACTCTGTAACAATCCTTCTGAACACCAGTCTCAAACCTCTACTCTCTTTAACAGTTCTTCTGAAGCAGAATCTCCAAACTCTTCTCTCTGTAACACTCCTTATGCAACCCAATCTTCATCCTCTGCTCTCTGTAAGAATCCTTCTGGACCCCAGTCTCCAACGTCTGCTCTTTGTAAAAGTCCTTCTGCACCTCAGTCTCCAACCTCTGATCTTTGTAACAATCCTTCTGCACCTCAGTCTCCAACGTCTGCTCTCTGTAACAGTCTTTCTGAAACGCAGTCTCCAACCTCTGCTCTCTGTAACAGTCCTTCTGTACCGCAGTCTTCAACCTCTTCTCTCTGTAACGGTCCTTCTGCACCCCAATTGCCAACCTCTTCTTTCTATAATAGTGCTTCCGCACCTCAGACTCCAACTTATGCTCTCTGTAACAGTCCATCTGCACCTCAGTCTGAAACCTCTGCTCTCTGCAACGATTCGCATATTCCCCAGTCTCTAAACCGTGCTATCTGTAACAGTCCTTCTGAATCCCAGTCTTCGACCTCTGCTCTCTGTAAAACCCCTTTTTTACTCCAGTTTCCAAACTCTGCTCTCTGTAACAGGCCTTATACACTCCAGTCTCCAAACTCTTCTCTCTGCAACGATCTTTCTGCACCTCAGTTCCAACCACTACTTTCTGCAACAGTCATTCTGCACCCCAGTCTCCAACCTCTGCTCTCTGTAAGATTCTTCTGCACCTCAGTCTACAAACCTCTGCTCTCTGTATAAGTCCATGTGCACCCCAGTATCCAACCTCTACTCTCTGTAACAATTTTAGGCACGTAAATCTTCAACTTCAGCTCTCTGCATTGGTCTTTCTGCACACCAGTCTTCAAACTCTGTTCTCAGCAACAGTCCTTCTGCACCACAGTCTTCAAAGTCTGCTTTCTGTATCAGTTCTTCTGCACCCCAGGCTCCAACCTCTTCTCTCTGTTACAGTCCGTCTGCACCTCAGTCTACAACCTCTGCTCTCTGTAACAGTCCTTCTGCAACCTAGTCTCCAACCTCTACTCTCTGCAACATTTTTTCTGCACCCCAGTCTCCAACCTGTTCTCTGTTACTATCCTTGTGCACCCAAGTCTCCAACATCTGCTCTCTGTAAGTATCTTTCTCCACCATATTCTCCAACCTCTCTCTGCTCTCTTCTACAGTCTTTCTGCACCCCTTTCTCCAACCTCGGCACTCTGCAACAACTCTTCTGCACCCCGGTCTTCAAACTGTGCTCTCCATAACTATCCTACTAAACCCTGGTCTCCAAACTCTGCTCTCTGTAGCGATCCTTCTGCACCTCAGTCTCCAACGTCTGTTTTCTGCAACAGTCCTTCTGACCCCAGTCTCCAGCCTCTGCTCTCTGTAACATCTTTCTGCACCCCAGTTTCCAAACTCTGCTCTAGGTGACATTTTTTCTGCACCTCAGTCTCTACCCTCTGCTCTTTGTAACAGTACTTCTGTACCGCAGTCTCCAATCTCTGCTCACTGCAACATTTCTTCTGCACGCCAGTCTCCAAACTGTGCTCTCTGTAACTGTTTTTCTGACCCCAGTCTCCAACCTCTGCTCTCTGTAATGATTTTTCTGCACTTCAGTCTCCAACCACTGCTCTCTGCAACGATCTTTCTGCTCCCCATTTTCCAAACTCTGCTCTCTGTAACAGTCCTTCAACACTTCAGTGTCCAACCTCTCTTCTCTGTACCAATCCTCTGAAGCTCAGTCTCCAAACTCTGCTCTCTTTAACAGTCCTTCTGCACCTCAGCCTCCAAACTCTGCTCTATGTAACAGGCTTTCTGCACCCCAGTCTCGAACCTCTGCTCTCTGTAACAATCCTCCTGCACCTCACACTCCAACATATGCTCTCTGTAACAGTCCTTCTGCACCCTAGTCTCCAATATCTGCTCTCTAAAACAGTCCTTCTGTACCGCAGTCTCCAACCTCTTCTCTTTATAACTGTCCTTCTGCACCACAATTGCCAACCTCTGCTTTCTGTAACAGTCCTTCTGCACCTCAGATTCCATCCTCTTTTCTCTTTAACGATCCTTCTGCACCGCAGTCTCCAAATTCTGCTCTCTGCAATGATCCTTCTGCACCTCAGTCTCCAACCTCTGCTCTCTACAACAATCCTTCTGCACCTCAGTTTCCAACCTCTGCTCTATGCAACGATCCTTCTGCACGAGAGTTTCCAACCTCTGCACTCTGTAATTCAACACCAAGTCTCCAAACTCTTCTCTCTGTACCAATCTTTCTCCACCTCGGTCTCCAACCTCTGCTCTCTGTAACAGTCCTTCTGCACCTCAGTCTCCAACCTCTGCTTTATGTAACAGGCTTACTGCACCCCAGTCTCCAACCTCTGCTCACTGTATCTGTTCTTATGCACCCCAATCTCGAATCTCTGCTCTCTGTAACAGTCTTTCTGCACCCCAGTCTCCAACATCTTTTCTCTGCAACGATCCTTCTGAACCTCAGTCTCCATCCTCTACTCTCTGCAACAGTTTTTCTGCACCCCAGTCTCCAGACTCTGTTCTGTGTAAGATCCTTTTGTAATCATTTCTCCAAACGTTCCTCTCTGTTACAGTCCTTCTGCACCCCAGTATCTAACCTCATCTCTCTAAAAGTCCTTCTGCACCTCAGTCTCCAACCTTTGCTCTCTGTAATGGTCCTTCTGTACCCCAGTCTCCAAGCTCTGCTCTCTGTATTAATCTTTCTGCACCTCAGTCTCCAAAGTCTGCTCTCTGTTACAGTCCTTCTGCACCCAAGTCTTCAACATCTGCTTCCTTCAACGGTCCTTCTGCACCAAAGTCTACAAACTCTGCTCTCTCTAACAGTCCTTCTGTACTGACGTCATCAACCTCTTCTTTCTATAACGGTCCTTCTTCACCCCAATTGCGAACCTCTGCTTTCTGTAACAGTCTTTCTGCACCTCAGATTCCAACCTCTGCTCTCTGTAACAGTCCTTCTAAGCCTCAGTCTAAAACCTCTGCTGTCTGCAACAATCCTTCTGCACCCCAGTTTCGAAACTGGGCTATCTGTAACAATACTTTTGCACCCCAGTGTCCAACCTCTGCTCTCTGCAACAGGTCTTCTGCACCCCAGTCTCCAAACTCTCCTCTCTGTAACAGGCCTTCTGCACCCCAGTCTCCAACCTCTTCTCTCTGCAACGATCCTTCTTCACCGCAGTCTCCAACCTCTCTTCTCTGCAACAGTCCTTCTGAAACGCAATCTCCAACCTCTGCTCTCTGCAATGATCCTTTTGCCTTCCAGTCTCCAACAACTGCTCTCTGCAACAGTCCTTCTGCACCACAGTCTCCAACCTCTTCTCCCTGCTACAGTACTTCTGCACCCCAGTCTCCAACCTCTGCTCTTTGAAACATTTCTTTTGCACTCAAGTCTACAACCTGTGCTCTCTGTAACTGTCCTGCTGCAACCCAGTCACCAAACTCTGCTCTCTGTAGCGATCCTTCTTCACCTCATTCTCCAACCTCTGCTCTCTGCAACGATCCTTCTGCACCCCAGTCTCCATTCTCTGTTCTATGTAAGAATCCTTTTGCAACCCAGTCTCCAATCTCTCCTCTCTGCAAAAGTCCTTCTGCACCAAAGTCTCCAAGTTCTGCAATCTGTAAGAGTCCTTCTGCACCCCAGTCTCAAACTTCTGCACTCAGAAATGATCTTTCTGCACTTCAGTCTCCAACCTCTGCTCTCTTTAATAGTCCTTCTGCACCCAGTCTACAACATCTGCTCTCTGAAACGATCCTACTTCTCCCCAGGCTCCAACCTCTGCTCTCTGCAATAGTCCTTCTACATCTCAGTTTCCAAAATCTGCTCTCTGTAACAGTCATTCTGCACCTCAGTCTCCAAACTCTGCTCTCTGTAACACTCCTTCTGCACCCCAGTCTCCAAACTCTTCTCTTGGCAACGAGTTTTCTGCACCTCAGTCTTCAACCTCTGCTCTCTGTAAAAGTCCTTCTACACCTCAGTCTCCATCCTTTGCTCTCTGAAATGGTCCTTCTGCACCCCAGTCTCCAATCTCTGCTCTCTGTAACAATCCTTCTGCACCTCTGTCTCCAATGTCTGCTCTCTGTAACAGTCCTTCTGCATCCTAGTATCCAACATCTGCTCTCTACAACGATCCTTCTGCACCAAAGTCTCCAAACTCTGCTCTCTTTAACAATTCTTCTGTACCACAGACTCCAACCTCTTCTCTCTATAACGGTCCTTCTGCACCCCCAATTGCCAAACTCTGCTTTCTGTAACAGTCCTTCTGCACCTCAGATTCCAACCTCTGCTCTCTGTAATAGTCCTTCTAAGCCTCAGTCTTAAACCTCTGCTGTCTGCAATGATCCTTCTGCACCCCAGTCTCCAAACTCTGCTCTCTGTAACAGGTCTTTTGCGCCCTAGTGTCCAAACTCTGCTCTCTGAAACAAGACTTCTGCACCCCAGTCTCCAACCTCTTCTCTCTGCATCGATCCTTCTGCAACTCAGTCTCCAACCTCTGCTCTCTGCAACAATCCATCTGCACCCCAGTCTCTTATTATAGCCCAGTATCCAACATCTGCTCTCTGCTACGATCTTTCCACATCCCAGTCTCCAACGTCTGCTCTCTGCAACAGTTTTTCTGCACCCCAGTCTCCAACCTCTTCTTGCAGCTACAGTAATTCTTCACCTCAGTCTCCAACCTATGCTCTCTGCAACATTTCTTCTGGACCCAAGTCTCCAATCTGTGCTCTCTGTAACTGTCAAGCTGCACCCCAGTCTCAAAACTCTGCTCTCTGCCGCAGTCCATTTACACCCCAGTAACCAAAATCTGCTCTGTGTCACGATCCCTCTGCACCTTAGTTTCCAACCTCTGCTCTCGGAAGTGATTCTTCTGCACCCCAGTCTCCAACCTCTGATCTCTATATCAGTGCTTCTGCACCACAGTCTCCAAACTTTGCTCTCTGCCAAAGTCTTATGCAACCAAGTCTTCAAACTCTGCTGTCTGTAACATTTCTTCTGCACCCGTCTCCATCCTGTACTCTCTGTAACAGTCCTTCTTCACCCCAGTCTCCAACATCTGCTCTCTGCAAGGATCCTTCTTCTATCCAATCTCCAAACTCTGCTCTCTGTAAAAGTTCTTTTGTATCGCAGTCTCCAACCTCTTCTGTTTGTAGAGGTCCATCTGCTTCCTTATTGCCAACCTCTGTTTTCTCTAACAGTCCTTCTGCACCCAAGTTTCCAAACTCTTCTCTCTGCAACGATCTTTCTACACCTCAGTCTCCAAACTCTCCTCTCTGTAAAAGTCCTTCTTCACCTCAGTTTCCATCCTTTGCTCTCTGTAATGGTCCTTCTGCACCCCAGTCTCCAATCACTGCTCTCTGTAACAATCCTTATTCACCTCTGTCTCCAAACTCTGCTCTCTGTAACAGGCCTTCTCCACCCCATTCTTTAACCTCTGATCTCTGCAAAAGTCCTTCTACACCCAAGTCTTCAAACTCTGCTCTCTGTAACAGGCCTTCTCCACCCCATTCTTTAACCTCTGCTCTCTGCAAAAGTCCTTCTACACCCCAGTCTCCAACCTCTGCTCTCTGCACGATCCTTCTGCATCCCAGTCTGTAACGACTGCTCTCTGCAAGATCCTTCTGAACCCTGTTCTCCATAGTTTGCTCTCTGTAACAGTCATTCTGAACGTAAGTGTCCAACCTCATCTCTCTGCAACGGCCATTGTGCATTTCAGTATCCAACCTCTGTTCTCTGGAGCTGTCTTTCTGCACCACAGGCTACAATGTCTGCTCTCTGTAACAGTCCTTCTTCACCCCAGTCTCCAAACTCTACTTTCCGTATAAGTTATTCTGCACCCCAGTCTAAAACATCTGCTGTCTGTAACATTCCTTCTGCACCACAGTCTCCAAACTCTGCTCTCTTCAACAGTCCATCTGCACCCCAGTCTCCAACCTCTGCTCTCTGCAAACGTCTTATTATAGCCCAGTATCCAACATCTGCTCTCTGCAACGATCTTTCTGCATCCCAGTCTCCTAGGTCTGCTCTCAGAAACTGTACTTCTACACCCCGTCTCCATCATCTTCTCCCTGCTAAGTCTTTCTGCACCCCAGTCTCCAACCTGTGCTCTCTACAACATTTCTTCTGCACCCCAGTCTCCAACCTGTGATCTCTGAAACTATCCTACTGCACCCCAGACTCCAGACTCTTCTCTCTGTTGCGATCCTTCTGCACCTCAGTCTCCAATCTCTGCTCTCTGCAATGATCCTTCTTCATCCCAGTCTCCCACATCTGCACTCTGCAACGGTCCTTCTGCACCCTAGTCTCCAAACTCTGCTCTCTGTAACAGTCCTTCTGTACAGCAGTCTCCAACCTCTTCTCTCTATAACGATCCGTCTGCACCCAAATTTACAAACTCTGCTCTCTGTAACAGTCCTTCTTAGCCTCAGTCTGAAACATCTGCTCTCTGCAACAATCCTTCTAAACCCCAGTCTCCAAACTTTGCTATATGTAACAATTCTTCTGCACTCCAGTCTCCAACATCTGCTCTCTGTAACAGGTCTCCTAAAACCAAGTCTCCAAACTCTGCTCTCTGTAACAGGCCTTCTGCACCCCAGTCTCCAAACTCTGCTCTCTGCAAAAGTCTTTCTACTTCTTTCTACACCGCAGTCTCCAACCTCTGCTCGCTGCAACAGTCCTTCTGCATCGCAGTCTCCAACGTCTACTCTCTGTAAGATCCTTCTGCACCCCGTTCTCTAAACTTTGCTCTCTGTAACAATCATTCTGCACCTCAGTCTTTAACCTCATCTCTCTGCAACGGCCCCTGTGCACCCTAGTATCCAACCTCTGTTCTCTGCAGCTGTCCTTCTGCACCCCAGGCTACAAACTCTGCTCTCTATAACAGACTTTCTGCACCCCAGTCTCCAAACTCTACTTTCCGTATTAGTTATTCTGCACCCCAGTCTAAAACCTCTGCTGTCTGTAACAGTCCTTCTGCACCTCAGTCTCCAACATCTGCTGTCTATAACATTCCTTCTGCACCACAGTCTCCAACCTCTGCTCTCTGCAACAGTCCATCTGCACCCCAGTCTCCAACCTCTGCTCTTTGCAAACGTCTTATTATACCCCAGTATTCAACATCTGCTCTCTGCAACAATTCTGCATCCCAGTCTCCAAAGTCTGCTCTCTGCAACAGTCCTTCTACACCCCAGTCTCCAACCACTGCTCTCTGCTACAGTCCTTCTGCACCCCAGTCTCCAACCTCTGCTCTCTTCAACATTTATTTTCCACTCCAGTCTTTAACCTGTGCTCTCTGAAACTATCCTACTGCACCCCGGTCTCCAAACTCTGCTCTCTGTAAAGATCCTTCTGAACCTCAGTCTCCAACCTCTGCTCTCTGCAACGATCCTTCTGCATCCAAGTCTTTAAACTCTGCTCTCTGCAACAGTCCTTCTGCACCCCAGTCTCCAACCTCTGCTCTCTGTAACAGTCCTTCTGCACATCAGTGTCCAACCTCTGCTCTCTGTAAGGATCCTTCTGCACCTCATGTCAAAACTCTGCTCTCTGTAACAGGCCTTGTGCACCACAGTTTCCAACCTCTGTTTTCTGTAACAGTTCTTTTGAACCCCAACCTCCGAACCCTGCTCTCTGTAACACTGCTTCTGCACCCCAGTCTCCATCCTCTGCTCTCTGTAAGAATCCTTTGACACCCCTGTCTCAAACCTCTCCTCTATGTAAGAGTTCTTCTGCACCTCAGTATACAACTTATGCAATCTGTAACGGTCTTTCTGCACCCCAGTCTCAAACCTCTGCTCTCTGTATCAGTCCCTCTGCACCCAAGTCACCAAACTCTGCTCTCTGCAACATTTCTTCTGCACCCCAGTCTCCAACCTGTGCTCTCTGTGACAGTTCTTCTGCACCCCAGTCTCCAACATCTGCTCTCTTCAACGATCCTTCTTTTATTCAGTCTCCAAACTCTGCTCTCTGTAAAAGTCCTTTTGTATCACAGTCTCCAAACTCTTCTTTTTGTAACGGTCCATCTGCTCCCCAATTGCCAACCTCTGCTTTTTGTAAGAGTCCTTCTGCACCCCAGTCTCCAAACTCTTCTCTCTGCAACGATCCTTCTGCACCTCAGTCTCCAACCTCTGCTCTCTGTAAAAGTCCTTTTGTACCTCAGTCTCCATCATTTGCTCTCTGTAAAGGTCCTTCTGCACCCCGGTCTCCAATCTCTGCTCTCTGTAACAATCCTATTGCACCTCTGTCTCCAACGTCTGCTCTCTGTAACAGTCCTTCTGCACCCCAGTCTCCAAACTGTGCTATATGTAACGATCCTTCTGCACACCAGTCTTCAACCTCTGCTCTCTGTAACAGGTCTTCTGCACCCCAGTCTTCAGACTCTGCTCCCTGTAACAGGATTTCTGCTCCCCAGTCTCCAACCTCCTCTCTGCAACGATTCTTCTGCACCTCAGTCTCCAACCTCTGCTCTCTGCAATGATCCTTCTGCATCCCAGTGTCTAACAACTGCTCTCTGCAACAGTCCTTCTGCACCCCAGTCTACAACCTCTGCTCTCTGCTACAGTACTTCTACATCCCAGTCTCCAACCTCTGATCTCTGCAACATTTCTTCTGCACCCAAGTCTCCGACCTTTGCTCTCTGTAACTTTCCTGCTGCAACCCAGTCTCCAACCTCTGCTCTCTATAGCGATCCTTCTGCACCTCATTCTCCAACCTGTTCTCTCTGAAACGATCCTTCTACACCCCAGTCCCCATTCTCTGCCCTCTGTAAGAATCATTTTGCACCCCAGTCTCCAAAATCTCCTCTCTGTAAACGTCATCCTGCACCTCAGTCTCCAAGTTCTGCAATCTATAACAGTCCTTCTGCACCCCGTCTCAAACCTCTTCACTCAGAAATAATCTTTCTGCACCTCAGTCTCCAACCTCTGCTCTCTTTAATAGTCCTTCTGCACCCCAGTCTCCAACATATGCTCTCTACAATTAACCCTCTTCTCCCCAGGCTCCAAACTCTGCTCTCTGCAACGGTCCTTTTACATCCCAGGATCCAACATCTGCACTCTGTAACAGTCCTTCTGCACCTAAGTCTGAAAACTCTGCTCTCTGGAAAAATCCTTCTTCACCCGATTTTCAAAACATTGCTCTCTGTAACAGTCCTTCTTAACCTCGGTCTACAAAATGCTCTCTGTAATATCTTTCTGCAACCCAGTCAGAAAATTGTGCTATCTTTAACAGTCTTTCTGCACCTCAGTCTACAAACTCTGCTCTCAGTAACAGGCCTTCTTCACCCCAGTCTCGAATCTCTGCTCTCTGTAACAGGCCTTCTGCACCCCAGTCTCCAACCTCTTCTCTCTGCAAGTATCCTTCATAACCTCAGTCTCCAACCTCTGCTCTGTGCAACAGTCCTTCTGCACCCCAGTCTCCAACTTCTGCTCTCTGCAAGGATCCTTTTGCATCCCAGTCTCCAACGTCTGCTCTCTGCAACAGTCCTTCTGCACCCCAGGCTCCAACCTCTGCACTCCGCTACAGTCCTTCTTCACCCTAGTCTAAAAACTCTGCTCTCTGCAACATTTCTTCTGCACCCCAGTCTCCAACCTGTGCTCTCTGTAGCTATCCTTCTGCACCTCAGTCTTCAACCTCTGCTCTCTGCAAGATGCTACTCCACCTCAGTATCCAAGTTCTGCAATCTGTGACGGTCCTTCTCCACCCCAGTCTCCAGCCTCTGCTCTCTGTAACAAACCTTCTGCACCTTAGTCTCCAACCTCTGTTCTCTGTAACAAACCTTCTGCTCCCCACTCTCCAAACTCTGCACTCTGTAACAGGCTTTCTGTAACCTAGTTTCCAACCTCTTCTCTCTGCAACGATCCTACATCACCTCAGTCTCCATCCTCTGCTCTCTGCAACTGTCCTTCTGCACCCTAGTCTCCTTCCTTTGCTCTCTGTAAGAATCCTTCTGCACCCCAGTCTCCAACCGCTCTTCTCTATAACAGTCCTTCTGCATCTCAGGGTCCAAACTCTGCTCTCTGTTATGAACCTTCAGCACATCAGTCTCCAACCGCTGCTCTCTGTAACAGGCCTTTTTAACCCAATTTTCCAACCTATGCTTTCTGGTTCAGTCCTTTTGCACACCAGTATCCTAACTCTGCTATCTTTAACAGTCCTTCTGTACAACAGTCTCAAAACTCTGCTCTCTGTAACAGTCCTTCTGCACCCCAGTCTCCAACGTCACCTTTCTATATCAGTTCTTCTGAATCACAGTCTCCACACTCTGCTCTCAGTAAAAGTCCTTCTGCACCCCAGTCTCCAACTTCTGCTCTCTGCAACATTTCTTCTGCACCCCAGTCTCCATCTGTGCTCTCTGTAAATGTCCTTCTGCACCCCGGTCTTCAATCTCTGCTCTCTGTAACGATTTATCTGCACCACAGTCTGAAACCTCTGGTCTCTGCAAGGATCCTTCTGCCCCTCAGAATCCAACCTCTGCTCTCTGTAAGAGTCCTTCTGCACTTCAGTCTCCAATCTCTGCTCTCTGTAACAATCCTTTTGCACCTCAGTCTCCATCCTCTGCTATCTGAAACAATCCTTATGCACACCAGTCTCCAACCTCTGTTCTCTGTAACAGATCTTCTGCACCCCAGTCTCCAAACTCTGCTCTCTGTAACAGTCCTAATGCAACCGAGTCTCCAACCTCTTCTCTCTGCAATGATCCTTCTCCACCTCAGTCTCCAACCACTGCTCTCTGCAACAGTCCTTTTGCACCCAAGTTTCCAAACTCTGCTCTCTGTAAGATCCTTCTTAACCCCGGCCTCCAAAGTTTGCTCTCAATAAAAGTCCTTCTGCACCTCAGTCTCAAAACTCTGCTCTCTGCTATGGTCTTTCTGCACCCCAGTATCCAAACTCAGTTTACTGAAACAGTCCTTCTGCACCCCAGGCTTTAAACTCTGATCTCTGTAACAGTTCTTCTGTACCGCAGTCTCCAACATCTGCTGTCTGTAATGTTTTTTATGCACCTCAGTCTCCAAACTTTACTTTCAATATTAGTTATTCTGCACCGCAGTCTCCGAACTCTGCTCTCTGTAACAGTCCTTCTGCACCTTACTCTCCAACCTCTGCTCTTTGCAACAGTTCTTCTGCACCCCTGTCTCCAACCTCTGCTCTCTGTAAGATCCTTCTTCACCCCAGTCTCCAAACTTTGCTCTTTGCAACGATCCTTCTGCATCACAGTCTCTAACATCTGCTGTCTGCAACAGTCTTTCTGCACCCCAGTCTCCAACCTCTGCTCTCTGCAACAGTCCTTCTGCACCCAAGTCTCTAAGCTCTGCTCTCTGTAACAGTCCTTTTGCCCCTCAGTGTCCAAAATCTGCTCTCTGTAATAATTCTTCTTCACCTCAGTCTCCAAACTCTGCTCCCTGTTACCGACCTTCTGCACCCCATTCTCCAACCTCTTCTTTCTGTAACAGTTCTTCTGGTCACCAATCTACAAACTCTGCACTCTGTAACGCTCCTTCAGCACCCCAGTCTCCATCCTCTGTTCTCGGTAACACTCCTTCTGCACCCCAGTCTTCATCCTCTGCTCTCTGTAAGAATTCTTCTGTACCCCAGTCTCCATCCGCTCCTCTCTGTAACAGTCCTACTGCACCTCAGTCTCCAACCTCTGCTCTCTGTAATGAACCTTCAGGGCCTCATTCTCCAACAGCTGTTCTCTATAAAAGGCCTTCTGAAACCCATTCTCAAACCTATGCTTTATTTATCAGTCCTTTTGCAAACCAGTTTCCTACCTCTGCTCTCTGTAACAATTCTTCTGCACCTGAGTCTCGAACCTCTGCTCTCTAAATTGGTCCATCTGCACCCCAGTCTCCAAACTCTTTTCTCTGCATCAGTCTTTCTGCACCCCAGTATTCAACCTCTGCTCTCTGTAACAGTCCTTCTGTACCACAGTCTCAAAATTCTGCTCTCTGTAACAGTCCTTCTGCACCCCAGTCTCCAACCTCTGCTCTCTGCAACAGTCCTTCTGCACGCCACTCTCCAATATCTGCTCTCTGCAACAGTCCTTCTGCACCTCAGTCTGAAAACTCTGTTCTCTGCAACAATCATTCTGCACCCAAGTCTCCAAACTCTTCTCTCTATAACAGTCCTGCTGTACCACAGTCTCCAAAATATTCTCTCTGTAAGATCCTTCTGCAACCCTGTCTCCAAACTCTGCTGTTTGTAACAGTTCATCTGCACCCCAGTCTCCAAACTCTGCTCTGTGTAACACGCCTTTTACACTCCATTCTCCAACCTCTGCTGTCTGCAACAGTCTTCCTGAACCGGAGTCTCCAAACTCTTCTTTCTGTATCAGTCCATCTGCACCCCAATCTCCAACCTTTGATCTCTCTAACAGTCCTTCTGCACCCCAGTCTCCAACCTCTGCTCTGTGTAACAGGCCTTTTGCACTCCATTCTCCAACCTCTGCTGTCTGCAACAGTCTTCCTGAACAGGAGTCTCCAAACTCTGCTTTGTGTATCAGTCCATCTGCACCCAAATCTCCAACCTTTGATCACTGTAACAGTCCTTCTGCACCTCAGTCTACAAATTCTGCTCTCTGCAACAGTCCTTCTGCAACCCAGTCTCCAATACCTGCTCTCCGCAACAGTCTTTCTGCACCAAAGTCTCCAAACTCTGCCTCTGAAACACTCCTACTGAAAGGCAGTCTCCAACCTCTACTCTCTGCAACAGTGCTTCTGCACACAAATCTCAAACCTGTGCTCTCTGCAACAGTTCTTCTACACCCCATTTCCAGCCTCTGCTCTCTGCAGCAGTCCCTCTGCAACCCAGTCTCCAAACTCCGCTCTCTATAACGATCCTTCTGCACCTCATTCTCCAAACTATACTCTCTGTAAAAGTACTTCTGCACCCCTTCTCAAAACTCTGCACTCTGTAACAGGACTTCTACACCCCAGTCTCCGACCTCTTTTCTGTATAACAATCCTTCTGCACCCAGTCTCCAACATCTCCTCTGTGTAACTGGCCTTCTGCATGCCAGTCTCCAAACTCTGATCTTTGAAACGATACTTCTGCACCCCAGTCTCCAAAAACTGCTCTAAACAATGATCCTTCCGCACCCCAGTCTCCAAACTCTGATTTCTACAATAGTCCTTCTGCACCTAAGTCTTTAAATGCTGCTCTCTGTATGATCCTTCTGCACCCCTTTCTTCTAGCTCTTCTCCATGTAACAGGATTTCTGCACCTCAGTCTCCAATCTCTGCTCTTTGCAACAGTCCTTCTGCACCACAGTCTCCAAACTCTGATCTCTGTAAGATCCTTCTGCACTCCAGTTTTCAAATTCTTCTCTGTGTAACATTTCTTCTTCACCCCAGTAATTAACCTCTGCTTTCTGCAAGTGTCCTGCGGCACCCCAGTCTCCAAACACTGTCCTCTTCAACAGTCCTTCTGCTCTCCAGTTGCCAACATCTGCTCTCTGTAACGGTCCTTCTTAACCCCAGTCTCAAACCTCTGCTCTCTGTATCTATCCTTTTGCACCTCAGTCTCCAACCTATGCTCTCTGTAACATTACTTCAGCACCCAAGTCTCCAAATTCGGCTCTATGTAACAGTTTTTCTGCACCTCAGTCTGACACCTCTGCTCTCTGCACGATACTTCTGCACCCCAGTCTCCAAACACTGCTCTCTGTAACAGTCCACCTGCACCTCAGTGTAAAAACTCTTCTCTTCGTAAGATCCTTCAGCAACCCAGTCTCCAAACTCTGCTCTCTATAACAGTAATTCTGCACCCCAGTCTCCAAACTCTCCTCTCTGTAACAGGCCTTCTGGACGCCAGTCTCCCAACTCTGCTCTCTGTAGCAGGCCTTCTGCACCCTAGTCTCCATAATGTGCTCTCTGCAACGATCTTTCTGAACCTCAGTCTCCAACCTGTGATCTCTGCAACAGTCCATCTGCACCTCAGTCTCCAAATTCTGCTCTCTGTAAGATGCTTCTGCACCCCTGTATCCAACCTCTGCTCTCTGTAACAGTCCTGCTGAACGCGAGTCTCCAACATCTGCTCTCTGCAATAGTCATTCTGCACCTCAGTCTTAAAACTCTACTGTCTGCAACGACCCTTCTACACCCCAGTCTCCTACCTCGGCTCTCTGTAACAGTCCTTCTGCACCTCAGTCTCCCAACTCTGCTCTCTGCAAGATCCTTCTGCAACCCAGTCTTAAACTCTGCACTTTGTACCTGTCCTTCTGTACAACAGTCTCCAACTTCTGCTCTCTGTAACAGGACTTCTGCAACCCATTCTCCAAACTCTGCTCTCTGTAACAGGCTTTCTGTACCCCAGTCTCCAACCTCTTCTCTCTGCAACGATTCTTCTCCACCCCAGTCTTCAACATCTGCTGTCTGCAACAGTCGTTTTGAACCCCAGTCTCTAAACTCTTCTCTCTGTAATATCCATCTGAACCCCAGTCTCCAACCTATGCTCTCTTTAACAGTCCTTCTACACCCAAATCTCCAAACTCTGCTCTCTGTACCAGTCCTTCTGCACATCAGTCTTCAATCTGTGCTCTCTGTAACAGTCTTTCTGCACCCCAGTCTCTAAAATATGCTCTCTGCAACATTCCTTCTGAACCCAAGTCTTCAACATCTCCTCTTTGCAACACTCCTTCTGCACCCCAGTCTCCAAACTCCGCTCTCTGCAACGATCCTTCTGGACACCAGTCTCCAACCTCTGCTCTCAGTAACAGTCCTTTTTGAACTACAATCTCCGACCTCTGCTCTTTATAAGATTCTTTTGCACTCTAGTTTCCAAACTCTGCTCTCTATAACATTCTTTCTCCACCCCAGTCTCCAACCTCTGCTCTCTGCAACAGTTCTTCTGCTCCCAGTCTCTGAGATCTATTCTCTGTAACAGTCCTTCTGTTTCGCAGTCTCCAACCTCTGCTCTTTGTAAAGGTCCTTCTACACCCCAGTCTCCAAACTCTGCTTTCTGTATCAGTCTGCCTGAACCCCAGTCTCCAAAATCTGTTCTCTGTATCTATCCTTTGCACCTCAGTCTCCATCCTATGCTCTATGTAAGAATGCTTCTGCACTCCAGTCTCCAACCTCTGCTCTAGGTAACAGTCCTATAGCACAGTCTCCAAACTCTGCTCTCTGTGACGGTCCTTCTGCACCTTAATTTCCAAACTCTGCTTCCTGTAACAGTGTTTCTGCACCTGAGTCTCCAAACTCTGCTCTCTGTAAAAGTCCTTCTACACCCCAGTATCCAATCACGGCTCTCTGTAAAAGTTCACCTGTACCTCAGTCTGAAACCTTTGCTCTCCATGATTCTTCTGCACCCCAGTCTCCAACCACTGATCTCTGTAACAGTCCACTTGCAACTCAGTCTCCAAACACTGCTCTCTATAACAGTCCTTCTGCACCCTAGTCTCCAACCTCTCCTCTCTGTAACAGGCCTTCTGCACAAATGTCTCCAAACTCTGCTCTATGCAACGGTCATTCTGCATGCCTGTCTTCAACCTCTGCTCTCTGCAATGTTCATACTAAACCCCAGTATCCAACCTCTCATCTCTGAAACAGTCCTTCTGCACCTCGGTCTTCAACCTCTGCTCTCTGTAATAGGCCTTCTGCACCTCAGTCTCCAACCTGTGCTCTCTGCAACAGTCCTTCTTCACCTCAGTCTACAACCTCTGCTCTCTGATACAGTACATCTGCACCCCAGTCATAAACTTCTGCTCTCTGCAACATTTCTTCTGCACAAAAGTCTCCAACCTGTGCTCTCTGTAACTGTCCTGCTGCAACCCAGTCTCCAACCTCTGCTCTCTGCAACGATCTTTCTGCACGCCAGTCTCCATTCTCTGCTCTCTGTAAGAATCCTTTTGCACCCCTGTCTCCAACATCTCCTCTCTGTAAAAGTCATTCTGCACCTCAGTCTCCAAGTTCGGCAATGTGTAACAGGCCTTCTGAAACCCAGTCTCCCAACTCTGCTCTCTTTATTAGTCATTCTGCACCCCAGAATTTAACATCTTCTCTCTGCAACGATCCTTCTTCTCCCCAGGCTCCAACCTCTGCTCTCTGGAATGGTCCTTCTACATCCCAGTTTCAAAAATCTTCTTTCTGTAACAGTCCTTCTGCACCACAGTCTCCAAACTCTGCTCTCTGAAAAAGTCCTCAAGAAGCCCTGTCTCCAACCTCTACTATTTGTAAAAGTCTTTCTGCACCTCAGTCTCCAACCTCAGCTCTCTGTAAGATCCTTCTGCAACCCATTCTCTAAACGCTTCTCTGTAACAGTCTTCTGCACCCTAGTCTCCAAACACTGCTCTCTGTAACAAGCCTTCTGCACCCCAGTCTTCAACTTCTGTAACAGGCCTCTGAACCCCAGTCTCCAACCTGTGCTCTCTGCAACCATGCTTCTGCATCCCAGTCTTCAAAATCTGCTCTCTGTAACAGTACTTCTGCACCCCAGATCCAACATCTGCTCTCTGAAACAGTCTTTCTGCACCTCAGTCTGAAAACTTGGCTATCTGCAAAAATCCTTCTTCACCCGAGTTTCCAAACTTTCCTCTCTGTAACAGTCTTTCTGAACCTCAGTCTACAAAATGCACTCTGTAATATCCTTCTGCAACCTAGTCAGGAAATTGTGCTATCTTTAACAGTCCTTCTGCACCTCAGTCTACAAACTCTGCTCTCTGTAACAGGCCTTCTGCACCCCAGTCGCTAACCTCTTCTCTCTGCAAGGATCCTTCTTAACCTCAGTCTCCAACCTCTGCTCTGTGCAACAGTCCTTCTGCACCCCAGTCTCCAACTTCTGCTCTCTGTAACAATCCTTCTGCACCTCAGTCTCCAACCTCTTCTCTCTGCAATGGTTCTTCTGCACCCCAGTCTCCACACTCTGTTCTCTGCAACAGTCCTTCTGCACCACAGTCTCCAACCTGTGCTCTCTGCAACAGTCCTTCTGCACCTCAGTCTCCAACCTCTGCTCTCTGCAACAGTCCTTCTGCACCCCAGTATCCAACCTCTGCTCTCTGCTACAGTACTTCTGCACCCCAGTCTCCAACATCTGCTCTCTGTATCAGTTCTTTTGCACCTTAGTCTCCAACCTCTGCTCTCTGCAGCAGTCCTTTTTTTCCCCAGTAACCAAAATCTGCTCTGTGTAACGATTCTTCTCCACCTTAGTTTCTAACCTCTGCTCTCTGCAACGATCATCCTGCACCCCAGTCTCCAACCTCTGATCTTTGTATCAGTCCTTCTGCAACACAGTCTCCAACCTCTGCTCTCTGTAACGATCCTTCTGCACATCATCTCCAAATTCTGCTCTTTGTAAAAGTTCTTCTGTACCTCAGTCTCCAACCCCTGCTCTCTTTAACAGTCCTTCTGCACCCCAGTCTCCAACATCTGCTCTCTGCAACGATCCTTCTTCTTCCCAGGCTCCAATCTTTGCTCAGAGCAACGGTTCTTATACACTCCAGTTAATAAACTATGCTCTCTGTAACAGTCCTTTTGCACCTCAGTCTCCAAACTCTGCTCTCTGCAACAGTCCTTTTGCAGCCCAGTCTCCAACCTCTGCTCTTAGTAACAGTTCTTCTGCACCTCAATATCCAAATTTTGCTCTCTGGAACACTTCCTCTGAACCCCAGTCTCCAAACTCTACTCTCTGTAAAAGTCCTTCTGCACCTCCATCTCCAACTTCTATTCTCTGTAAGATCCTTCTGCCACGCATTCTCCAAATGCTGCTCTCTGTAACAGTTCTTCTGCACCCCAGTCTCCAAACTCTGCTCTCTGTAACAGGCCTTCTACACCCCATTCTCCAATCGCTGCTCACTGTAACAGGCCTTCTGCAGCCCAGTCTCTAACCTTTTCTCTCTGAAACGATCCTTCTTCACCTCAGTCTCCAAACTCTACTCTCTGCAACAGTCCTTCTGGACCCCAGTCTCCAACCTCTGCTCTCTGTAAAAATTTTTCTGCACCTCAGGCTCCAAACTCTTCTCTCTGCAACGATTTTTCTGCACCCCAGAATCCACCATCTGTTCTCTGCAACAGTCGTTCTGCACCCCAGTCTCAAAAATTTGCTCTCTGTAAAAGTCCTTCTCTACTGCAGTCTCCAAACTCTTCTTCCTGTAACGGTCCTTCTGAACGCCAGGCTCCAACCTCAACTTTGTGTATCAGTTCTTCTGCACCCCAGGCTCGAAGCTCTGCTCTCTGCATCAGTCCTTATGCACCCAAGTCTCCAAACTCAGCTCTCTGCAACATTTCTTCTGCACCCCAGTCTCCAACCTGTACTCTCTGTAACTGTACTTCTGCGACTCAGTCTCCAACCTCTGCTCTCTGTAACAGTCCTTCTGCACCCCAGTCTCCAACATCTGCTCTCTGCAAGGATCCTTTTTCTACCCAGTCTCCAAACTCTGCTCTCTGTAAAAGTCCTTTTGTATCGCAGTCTCAAACCTCTTCTTTTTGTAAAGGTCTATCTGCACCCCAATTGCCAAACTCTACTTTCTATAAAAGTCCTTTTGCACCTCAGACTCCAACCTCTTCTCTTTGTAACAGTTCTTCTAAGCCTCAATCTTAAACCTCTGCTCTCTACATCGATCCTTCTACACCCCAGTCTCCAAAATCTGCTATCTGTAACAATCCTTCTGCACCCCAGTCTCCAACATCTGCTCTCTGTAACAGGTCTTCTGCAACCCGGTCTCCAAACTCGGCTCTCTGTAACAGTCCTTCTGCACCTCAGTCTCCAACCTCATCACTCTGCAACGGACCTTCTGCTCCCCAGTCTCCAACCTCTGCTCTCTGCAAAGATCATTCTGCATCCCAGTCTCCAACATCTTCTCTCTGCAACAGTCTTTCTACACCCAAGTCTCCAACCTTTGCTCTCTGCTACAGTCCTTCTGCATCCCAATCTCCAACCTGTGCTCTCTGCAACATTTCTTCTGCACCCCAGTCTCCAACCTGTGCTTTCTGTAACTATCTTACTGCACCCTGGTCTTCAAACTCTGCTCTCTGTAGCGATCCTTCTGCACCTCAGTCTCCAACTTCTGCTCTCTGTAACGATCTTTCTGCACCCCGGTCTCCAAACTCTGCTCTCTGCAACAGTCCTTGTGCACCCCATACTACAAGCTCTGCTCTCTGTAACAGTCGTTCTGCACATAAGTGTCCAAAATCTGCTCTCTGTAACAATCCTTCTGCACCCCAGTCTCCAACCTCTCCTCTCTGTAAAAGTCCTTCTGCACCTCAGTATCTAACCTCTGCAATCTGTAACGGTCTTTCTGCACCCCAGTCTCCAACCTCTTATCTCTGAAACGATACTTCTGCACCTCAGTCTCCAAACTCTGTTCTCTGTAACAGTCCTTCTACACCCCAGTCTCCAACATCTGCTCTCTGCAACGATCCTTCTTCCCCCAAGCTCAAAGCTCTGTTCTCTGCAACGGTCTTTCTGCACCCCAGTTTTTAAACTCTGCTCCCTGTAACAGTCGTTCTGCACCTTCTTCTCCAAACTCTGCACTCTGCAACTGTCCTTCCGCACCCCAGTCTTTAACATCTGCTCTCGGTAACAGTTCTTCTGCACCCCAATCTCAAAATTCTGCTCTCTGAAACACTCATTCTGCAACCCAGTCTCCACATTCTGATCTCTCTTACAATCCTTCTGGACCTCAGTCTCAAATCTCTGCTCTCTGTATCAGTTATTCTGCACCTCTGTCTCCAAATTTGTTATCTGCAATAGTCCTTCTGCACCCCAGTTCCAACCTCTGCTCTGTGCAACATTTCTTCTGCTCCCCAGTCTCCAAATTGTGCTTTCTGTAACTTTGTTCCTTACCCTAGTCTCCACCCTCTGCTCTCTGTAAAGATCCTTCTGCACCTCAGTCTCCAAACTCTGCTCTCTGTAACAGGCCTTCTGCACCCCAGTCTCCTACCTCTGCTCTTTGTAACAGTTCTTCTGCACCACAGTCTCGAACTTCTGCTCTCTGTAACCATCCTTCTGCACTCTAGTTTTAAACCTCTGCTCTGTAACAATCCTTCTGCACCCCAGTCTCCAACCTCTGCTCTCTCTACAGTTTATCTGCACCCCAATCTTCAAACTCTGTTGTCTGTATCACTCCTTCTGCACCCCAGTCTCTATCCTCTGCTCTCTGTTAGAATCCCTCTGCACCCCAGTCTCAACCTCTGCTCTCTGTAAGAGTCCTTCTGCACCTCAGTCTCCAAACTCTGCTCTCTGCAACAGTCCTTCTGCATCTCATTCTGAAATCTCTGTTCTTGGCAAGGATCCTTCTGCACCCCATTCTCAAAACTCTGCTCTCTCTAACAGTCCTTCTGCACCCCAGTATCCAACCTCTGGTCTCTGTAATAGGCCTTTTGCACCCCATTATCCAACCTCTGCTCTGTGTAACAGTGCTTCTGTACCTCAGTCTACAAACTCTGCTCTCACTAACGGTCCTTCTGCACCCCAGTCTCCAACCTCTGCTCTCTGTAAGGATCCATCTGCAACTCAGTCTCCAACCTCTGCTCTCTGTAACAGTCCTTCTGGACCGTAGTCTCCAACATCTGCTCTCTGAAAGGATCCTTCTTCTACCCAGTCTCCAACCTCTGCTCTCAGTAACAGTCCTTTTGTATCGCAGTCTCCAACCTCTTCTCTTTGTAACGGTTCTTCTGCTCCCCAATTGCCAGCCTCTTCTTTCTCTAACAGTCTTTCTGCACCCCATTCTCCGAACTCTTCTCTCTGCAACGATACTTCTGCCCCTCAGACTCCAATCTCTGCTCTCTGCAACAGTCCTTCTGCACCCAAGTCTCCAGACTCTGCTCTCTGGAAGATCATTTTCATCTCAGTCTCCAAACTCTGCTATTTGTAGCAGTCCTTCTGCACCCCAGTCTCAAGACTCTTCTCTCTATAATGGTTCTTCTACACGCGAATTGCAAAACTCTGCTTTCTGTAACAGTCCTTCTAAGCCTCAGTCTGAAACCTCTGCTCTCTGCAACGATCCTTCTGCACCCCAGTCTCCAAACTGAGCTATCTGTAACAATCCTTCTGCACCCCAGTCTCCAACCTGTGCTCTCTGTAAAAGGTCTTCTGCACCCCAGTCTCAAACTCTGCTCTCTGTAACAGGCCTTCTGCACCCCAGTCTCCAACCTCTTCTCACTGGAACGATCTTTCTGCACCTCAGTTTCCAAACTCTGCTTTTTGTAACAATCCTTCTGAAACTCAGTCTCCAACCTCTGCTCTCTCTGACAGTCCTTCTGCACCCCAGTCTCCAACATCTGCAATCTGCAACGATTCTTCTTCTACCCAGTCTCCAACCTCTGCTCCCTGTAACAGTCCTTTTGTATTGCAGTCTCCAAACTCTTCTCTTTTTAACAGTTCTTCTGCTCCGCAATTGCCAACCTCTGCTTTCTGAAAAAGTCTTTTTGCAACCCAGTCTCTGATCTATTCTCTCTGCAACAATCTTTCTGCACCTCAGTCTCTAAACTCTACTCTCTGCAAAAGTCTTTCTAAACCCCAGTCTCCAGACTCTGCTATCTGTAACATCCATTTGCATCCCAGTCTCCAACATCTGCTCTCTGTAACACTCCTTCTGCACCACAGTATCCAACCTCTGCTCTCTGGAAAAGTCCTTCTGCACATCAGTCTCCAACCTTTGTTCTTTGTAATGGTCCTTCTGCCCCCAGTATTCAAACTTTGCTCTCTGTAACAATCCTTGTGCACCTCAGTCTTCAATGTCTCCTCTCTGTAACAGTCCTTCTGCACCCCAGTCTCCAACATCTGCTCTGTGCAATGGTTCTTCTGCATACACGTCTCCAAACTCTGCTCTCTGTAACAGTCCTTCTGCACCTAAGACTTCAACCTCTGCTCTCTGTAACAGTCCTTCTAAGCCTCAGTCTGAAACCTCTGCTCTTTGCAACGATCCTTTTTTACCCCAGTCTTCATCCTCTGTTTTTGGTAACAGTCTTTCTGCACCTCAGTCTCCAACCTCTGCTCTCTGCAACAGTCCTTCTGAACCCCAGTCTCCAAGATCTTCTCTCTGCAACAGTCCTTCTACACCCCAGTCTCCAACCTCTGCTCTCTGCAAGGATCTTTTTGCATGCCAGTCTCCAACGTCTGCTCTTTGCAACAGTTTTTCTGAACCCCAGTCTCCAACCTCTGATCTCCGCTACTGTCTTTCTTCACCCCAGTCTCAAAACTCTGCTCTCTGCAACATTTCTTCAGCACCCCAGTCTCCAAGCTGTGCTCTCTGTAACTGTCCTGCTGCACCCCAGTCTCCAACCTCTTCTCTCTGTAGCTATCCTTCTGCACCTCAGTGTTCATCCTCTGCTCTCTGCAAGATCCTTCTCCACCTCAATCTCCAAGTTCTGCAATCTGTAACGGTCTTTCTGCACCCCAGTCTCCAACATCTACTCTCTGAAACGATCCTTCTGCACCTTAGTCTCCAAACTTTGCTCTCTATAACAAACCTTCTGCACCCCACTCTCCAAACTCTGCACTCTGTAACAGGCCTTCTGCAACCCAGTTTCCAACCTCTTCTCTCTGCAACGATCCTTCTTCACCTCAGTCTCTATCCTCTGCTCTCTCCAACTGTCTTTCTGCACCCCAGTCTCCTTCCTCTGCTCTCTGTAAAAATCTTTCTGCACCCCAGTCTCCAACCGCTCCTCTCTGTAAGAGTCCTTCTGCACCTCAGTGTCTAAACTCTGCTCTTTGTAATGAAAATTCAGCACCTCAGTCTCCAACCGCTGCTCTCTGTAACAGGCTATCTGAACCCCATTTTCCAACCTATGCTTTCTGGATCAGTCCTTTTGCACACCAGTATCCTAACTCTGCTCTCTGTAACAGTCCTTCTATACCGCAGTCTCAAAACTCTGCTCTCAGTAAGAGTCCTTCTGCACCCCAGTCTCCAACTTCTCCTCTCTGCAACATTTCTTCTGCACCCCAGTCTCCATCTGTGCTCTCTGTAACTGTCCTTCTGCACCCCAGTATCCAACCTCTGCTTTCTGTAATGATCTTTCTGCACCACAGTCTGAAACCTCTACTCTCTGCAACGATCCTTCTGCCCCTCAGAATCCAACCTCTGCTCTTCGCAATGACCCTTCTGCACCTCAGTCGCCATCCTCTGCTATCTGTAACAATCCTTATGCACACTAGTCTCCAACCTCTGTTCTCTGTAACAGGTCTTCTGCACCCCGGTATCCAAACTCTGCTCTCTGTAACAAGCCTAATGCACCACAGTCTCCAACCTCTTCTCTCTGCAATGATCTTTCCCACCTCAGTCTCCAACAACTGCTCTCTGCAACAGTCCTTCTGCACCCCAGTCTCCAACCTCTGCTCTCTGTAAGATCCTTCTTCACCCCGTCCTCCAAACTTTGCTCTCTATAACAGTCCTTCTGTACCTCAGTCTCCAAATTCTGTTCTCTGCTACGGTCCTTCTGCACCCCAGTATCCAACCTCTGTTCTCTGCAACAGTCCTTCTGCACTCTAGGCTCCAAACTCTGCTCTCTGTAACAGTTCTTCTGTACCGCAGTCTTCAGCATCTGCTGTCTGTAACGTTCCTTCTGCACCCCAGTCTCTAAACTCTACTTTCCATATCATTTATTTTGCACCCCAGTCTCCAACCTCTGCTGTCTGTAACAGTCTTTCTGCACCTCACTCTACAATCTGCTCCTTGCAACAGTTTTTCTGTACCCCAGTCTAAAACCTCTGGTCTCTGTAAGATCCTTCTTCAACCCGGTCTCCAGACTTTGCTCTCTATAACAGTCCTTCTGCAGCTCAGTCTCCAACTTCTGCTGTATGCAACATTCCTTCTGCACCCCATTCTCCAACCTCTGTTCTCAGCAAAAGTCTTTCTACACCCCAGGCTCAAAACTCTGCTCTCTGTAACAGTCCTTCTGTACCGCAGTCTCCAAACTCTGCTGTCTGTAACGGTCCTTCTGCACCCGAGACTCCAAACTCTACTTTTTATATCAGTTATTCTGCACCCCAGTCTCCAACCTCTGCTCTCTGTAAAAGTCCTCTTGCACCTCAATCTCCAACCTCTACTCTCTGCAACAGTCCTTCTGCACCCCAGTCTCCAAGCTCTTCTGTCTGCAACAGTCCTTGTACACCCCTGTCTCCAAACTCTGCTCTCTGCAACGATCCTCCTGCATCACAGTCTCCAACCTCTGCTCTCTGCTACAGTCCTTCTTCACCCCAGTCTCAAACCTCTGCTCTCTGCAACATTTATTCTGCACCCCAGTATCCAACCAGTGCTCTCTGAATCTGTCCTGCTGCACCCCAGTCTCCAAACTCTGCTCTCTGTAGTGATCCTTCTGCACCTAAGTCTCCAACCTCTGCTCTCTGTTTCAGTCCTTCTGCACCCCAGTCTTTAAGCTCTGCTCTCTGTAACAGTCCTTCTGCACATCAGTGTCCAAACTTTGCTCTCTGTAAAAATTTTTCTTCACCTCAGTCTCCAAACTCTGTTCTGTGTAACAGGCCTTCTGCAACCGAGTCTTCAACCTCTGCTCTCTGTGACGATCTTTCTGCACCTCAGTCTCCAAACTCTGCTCTATGTAACAGACCTTCTGCACCGCATTCTCCAACCTCTGCTCTCGGTATAGGTCCTAAACCGCAGACTCCAAACTCTGCTCTCTTTAACGGTCCTTCTGCACCCCAATTTCCAAACTCTGCTTTCTGTAACAGTCCTTCTACACCCCAGTCTCCAAACTCTGCTCTCTGTAGCGTTCCTTCTGCACCTAAGTCTCCAACCTCTGCTCTCTATTTCAGTCCTTCTGCACCCCAGTCTTTAAGCTCTGCTCTCTGTAACAGTCTTTCTGCACATCAGTGTCCAAACTTTGCTCTCTGTAAAAATTCTTCTTCACCTCAGTCTCCAAACTCTGTTCTGTGTAACAGGCCTTCTGCACCCGAGTCTTCAACCTCTGCTCTCTGTGACGATCTTTCTGCACCTCAGTCTCCAAACTCTGCTCTATGTAACAGACCTTCTGCACCCGAGTCTCCAACCTCTGCTCTCGGTATAGGTCCTAAACCGCAGACTCCAAACTCTGCTCTCTTTAACGGTCCTTCTGCACCCCAATTTCCAAACTCTGCTTTCTGTGACAGTCCTTCTAAACCTCAGTCTCCAAACTCTGCTCTCTGTAACAGTCCTTCTACACCTCAGTCTTCAACCTCTGCTCCCTGTAACAGTCCTTCTGCACCTCAGTCTGAAACCTCTGCTCTCTGCATGATCCTTCTGCACCGCAGTCTCCAACCACTGCACTCTGTAACAGTACACCTGCACATCAGTCTCTAACCTCTACTCTCTGTAAGATCCTTAAGCAACCCAGTCTCCAAACTCTGGTCTCTATAACAGTCAATCTGCACCCCAGTCTCTAACCACTTCTCTCTGCAATAGGCCATCTGCACGCCAGTCTCCATACTCTGCTCTCTGTAGCAGGCCTTCTGCACCCAAGTCTCCAAACTCTGCTCTCTGCAATGATCCTTCTGCATCCCAATCTCCAACCTCTGCTCTCTGCAATGATCCTACTGCACCCCTGTCTCCAACCTCTGATCTCTGCAACAGTACTTCTGAACCTCAGTCTCTAACTTCTGCTCTCTGTAAGATCCTTCTGCACCCCTATCTCCAAGCTCTTTTATTTACAACGATCCTTCTGCACCCCAGTCTCCAACCTTTGTTCTATGTAACAGGACTTCTGCACCTCAGTCTCCAACCTCTGCTCTCTGCAACAGTCCTTCTGCACTTCAGTCTCTAAATTCTGCTCTCTGCAACAGTCCTTCTGTACTGCATTCTCTAAACTCTACTCTCTGTAACGTTCTTTCTGCACCCCATACTAGAGTCTCTGCTTACTGTATCAGTCCTTCTGCAGCCCAGTTTCTAACTTCTGCTCGAAGTGTCCTTCTGCACCTTAGTCTCCAAACTCTGCTCTCTGCAAAAGTTCTTCTGCAACACAGTCTCCAACCTCTGCTCTCTGCAACAGTCCTTCTGCACTTCAGTCTCCAAAATCTGCTCTCTGCAACAGTCCTTCTGCACCCCAGTCTCAACATTCTGCTCTCTGTAACAATCCTTCTGCACCTCAGTCTGAAAACTCTGTTCTCTGCAACGGTCTTTCTGCACCCCAGTCTCCATCATCTGCTCTCTACAACAGTCCTTCTACAAACCAGTCTTCAACATCTGGTCTCTGCAACAGACCTTCTGCACCACAGTCTGAAAACTCTGCTGTCTGAAATGAACCTCCTGCACCACAGTCTCCTACCTCTGCTGTCTGTTACAATCCTTCTGCACCTCAGTCTCCGTCATCTGCTCTCTGTAAGATCCATCTGATCCCCAGTCTTTAACATCTGCTCTCTGTAACAGTCCTTCTGCACCTCAGTCTCCAACCTCTGCTCTCTGCAACAGCCTTGTGCACCCCAGTCTGCAAACTATGCTCTCTTCAACGATCTTTCAGGACGCCAGTCTCCAACGTCTGCTCTCTGCAACAGTCCTTCTGCACCACAGTCTCCAACCTCTTCTCTCTGTAAGATCTTTCTGCACTCCAGTTTCTGAACTCTGCTCTTTCTAACATTCCTTCTCCACCCTAGTCGCCAACCTCTGCTTTCTACAAAGGTCCTGTGCACCCCAGTCTTCGAACTCTGTCCTCTGCAACAGTGTTTCTGCTCCCCAGTCTCCAATATCTGCTCTCTGTAACAGTCCTTCTGTACCGCATTCACCAAACCCTGCTCTCTGTAACGGTCTTTCTGCACCCCAGTCTCCAACCTCTGCTCTCTGCAAGAGTCATTCTGCACGCCAGTCTCCAAATTCTGCTCTCTGCAAAAGTCCTTCTGCACCCTAGTTACCAACATGTGCTCTCTGCTACAGTACTTCTGCATCACAGTCTTCAAACGCTGCTCTCTGTAACAGTCCTCCTGTACTGCAGTATCCAAACTCTGCTCTCTGTAACGGTCTTTCTGCACCCCAGACTCCAGTCTCTGCTTTCTGTATCAGTCCTTCTGTACCCCAGTCTCCAAACTCTGCTCTCTGTAAGAGTCCTTCTGCATCTCAGTCTCCAACCTCTGATCTCTGCAGAGTCCTTCTGCAACTCAGTCTCCAAATTCTGCTCTCTGTAAGATCCTCTTGCACCCCTGTATTTAACCTCTGCTCTCTGAAACTATCCTTCTGCAGCCGAGTCTCCAAACTCTGCTCTCTGTAACAGGACTGCCGCACCTCATTCTCCAACCTCTGCTCCCTGCAACAGTTCTTCTGCACCCCAGTCTTTAACCTATACTTTCTACAACAGTTCTTCTGGACCCTACTTACCAACATCTGCTCTCTGCAACAGTCCATCTGCACTTCATTCTCCAACATCTGCTCTCTGCAACAGTTATTCTGCACCTCAGTCTGAAAACTCTGGTCTCTTCAACGACCCTTCTGAACCCCAGTCTCCTACCTCTGCTCTCTTTAACAGTCCTTCTGCACCTAAGTCTCCCAACTCTGCCCTCTGTTTCATCCTTCTGCAACCCAGTCTTTAAACTCTTCACTCTGTAACAGTCCTTCTGCACAACAGTCTCCAACCTCTGCTCTCTGTAACGATCTTTCTGCACCCAAGACTCCGATCTATGCTTTCTGTATCAGTCCTTCTGCACCCCATTCTAAAACTTCTGCTCTCTCTAAGAGTCTTTATGCACCTCAGTCTTCAATCTCTGCTCTCTGCAACAGTCCTTCTGCAACCCAGTCTCTAACCTCTGCTCTCTGCAACTGTCCTTCTGTAGTGCAGTCTCCAAACTCTGCTCTCTGTAACGGTCTTTCTGCACTCTATACTCCAATCTCTGCTTTCTGTATCAGTCCTTCTTCACCCAGTCTCCAACTTCTGCTCTCTCTAAGAGTCCTTTTGCACATGAGTCTTCAACCTCTGCTCTCTGCAACAGTCCTTCTGCACTCCAGTCTTCAACCTCTGCTCTCTGCAACAGTCCTTTTTCACCCCAGACTCCAACTTCTGCTCTCCACAACAGTCCTTCTGCACCCCAGTCTCCAACTTCTGCTCTCTGCAACAGTACTTCTGCACAACAGTCTGCAACGTCTGCTCTCTGTAAGAGCTTTCTGCACCCCAGTTTCAAAACTCTGCTCTCTGTAACATATCTTTCCACCCCATTATTCAACGTCTGATTTCTGAAAGTGTCCTGTTGCACCCCAGTTTTTAACCTCTGTCCTCTGCAACAGTCCTTCTGCTAACCAGTCTTTAACATCTGCTCTCTGTAACAGTCCTTCTGTACCGCAGTCTCCAACCTCTGCTCTCTATAACTTGTCCTTCTGCACCCCAGTCTTCAAACTCTACTTTCTGTATAAGTTTTTCTGAACCCCAGTCTAAAATCTCTGCTCTCTGTATCTATCCTTCTGCACATCAGTCTCCAACCTGTGCTCTCTGTAACATTCCTTCTGCACCCGAGTCTCCAACCTCTGATCTCTGTAATAGTTTTTCTATACTGCAGTCTCCAAACTCTGGTCTCTGTAACTGTCTTTCTGCACCCCAATTTACAACCTCTGCTTTCTGTAACAGTGCTTCTGCACCTCAGTCTCCAAACTCTACTCTCTGTAACAGTCCTTCTACACCTCAGTCTCCAACCTCTTCTCTCTGTAACAGTCCTTCTGCACCTCAGTCTGACACCTCTGATCTCTGCACGATCCTTCTGCACCCCATTCTCCAACCACTGCTCTCTCTAACAGTCCACCTGCACCTCAGTCTCCAACCTCTGCTCTCTGTAAGATCCTTCAGCAACCCAGTGTCCAAACTCTCCTCTTTGTAACAGGCCTTCTGCACGCCAGTCTCCAAACTCTTCTCTCTGTAGCAGGCCTTCTGCATACCAGTCTCCAACCGCTGCTCTCTGCAACAGTTCTTCTGCACCTCAGTCTCCAACCTCTGCTCTCTGTAAGATGCTTCTGCACCCCTGTATCCAAACTGTGCTTTCTACAACAGTCCTTATGCACCCTAGTTACAAACATCAGCTCTCTACAACAGACCTTCCGCACCCCAGTCTCCAACATCTGCTCTCTTCAACACTTCTTCTGCACCTCAGTCTGAAAACTCTGCTCTCTGCAACGAACCTTCTGCACTCCAGTATCCTACCTCTGCTCTCTGTAACAATCCTTCTGCACCTCAGTCTCCCAACTCTGCTCTCTTTATGATCCTTCTGCAAAACAGTCTCCAAACTCTGCTCTCTGTAACAGGACTTCTGCAACCCAGTCTCCAAACTCTTCTCTCTGTAATAGGCCTTCTGCACCCCAGTCTCCAACCTCTTCTCTCTGCAATGATTCTTCTCCACCCAAGTCTCCAAATCTGCTCTCGGCAACTGTCCTTTTGCACCCCAGTCTCAAAACTCTGCTCTCTGTAAGATCCATCTGAACCCCAGTCTTCAACATCTGCTCTCTGTTACAGTCCTTTTGCACCCCAGTCTCCAAATGCTGCTCTCTCTAACAGTCCTTCCGCACGTCACTCTCCATCCTCTGCTCTCTGTAACAGTCCTTCTCCACCCCAGTCTCTACAATCTGCTCTCTGCAACAGTCTTTCTTCACCAGAGTCTCCAACCTATGTTTTCTGTAAGATACATCTGCAATCCAGTTTTTAATCTCTGCTCTCTGTAACATTTCTTCTCCACCCCAGTCTCCAACCTCTGTCCTCTGCAACAGTCTTTCTGCTTCCCTGTTACTGAGATCTGCTCTCTGTAACAGACCTTATGTACTGCAGTTTTCAACCTCTGCTCTCTGTAACGGTCCTTCTACAACCCAGTCTCCAACCTCTGCTTTTTTGAATCGGTCCTTCTACAACCCAGTCTCCAACCTCTGCTTTTTTGAATCAGTCCTTCTGTACCCAGTCTCCCACCTCTTCTCTTTGTATCTATCCTTCTGCACCTCAGTCTCCAACCTGTGCTTTTTGTAACAGTCCTTCTTCACCCCAGTCTCAAACCTCTGCTCTCTTTAACAGTCCTTCTATACCGCAGTCTCCAACCTCTGCTCTCTGTAAGGATTTTTCTGCACCCCAATTTCCAACCTCTGCTTTCTGTAACAGTCTTTCTGCACGCCAGTCTCAAAACTCTGCTCTCTATAGCAGTCCTTCTGCACCCCAGTTTTATTCCTATGCTCTCTGCAACGATCTTTCTACACCCCAGTCTCGAACCTTTGCTCTCTGCAATGATCCTACTGCACCCCAGTCTCCAAACTCTGATCTCTGCAAAAGTCCTTCTTCACCTCCTTCTCCAAATTCTGCTCTCTGTAAGATCTTTCTGCACCCCTGTCTCCAACCTCTGCTCTATTTAACAATCTTTCTGCACCCCAGTCTTCAACCTTTGCTCTCCTCAAAAGTCATTCTGCACCCCAGTCTTTAAACTCTGCTCTCTGCAACAGTCCTTCTGCACCCTAGTTACCAACATGTACTCTCTGCTACAGTAGTTCTGCACCACAGTCTTCAACCTCTGCTCTCTGTAACAGTCCTCCTGTACTGCAGTATCCAAACTCTGCTCTCTGTAAAGGTCTTTCTGCACTCCAGTCTCCAATCTCTGATTTCTGTATCAGTCCTCTGTATCCCAGTCTTCAAACTATGCTCTCTGTAAGAGTCCTTCTGCATCTCTGTCTCCAACCTCTGATCTATGCAGAGTTCTTCTGCAACTCAGTCTCCAAATTCTGCTCTCTGTAAGATCCTTCTGCACCCCTGTATTTAACCTCTGCTCTCCGGAACTTTCCTTATGCACCCGAGTCTCCAAACTCTGCTCTCTGTAACAGGATTGCCGACCTTCAGTCTCCAACCTCTGCTCCCTGCAACAGTCCTTCTGCACCCCAGTCTCCAACCACTGATTTCTACAAGAGTTCTTCTGGACACTAGTTACAAACATCTGCTCTCTGCAACAGTCCTTCTGCACTCCAGTCTCCAACATCTGCTCTCTGCTACAGTCATTCTGCACCTCAGTCTGAAAACTCTGCTCTCTGCAACGACCCTTCTGCACCCCAGTCTCCTATCTCTGCTCTCTGTAACAGTCCTTCTTCACTTCAGTCTCCCAACTCTGCCCTCTGTTTCATCTTTCTGTAACCCAGTCTTTAAACTCGGCACTCTTTAACAGTCCTTCTGCCACCCAGTCTCCAAACTCTGCTCTGTGTAACAGGTCTTCTGCACCCCAGTCTCCAACCTCTTCTCTCTGCAACGATTCTTCTCCACCTCAGTCTCCAAATTCTGCTCTCTGCAACAGTCTTTTTGCACCCCAGTCTCTAAACTTTGCTCTCTGTAAGATCCATCTGAACCCCAGTCTCCAACCTCTGCTCTCTGTAACAGTTCTTCTGAACCCCAGTCTCCAAACTCTGCTCTCTGTAAGAGTCCTTCTGCACTCCAGTCTCCAGAATCTGCTATCTGTAACAGTTTTTCTGCACCTCATTCTCCAACCTCTTCTCTCTGCAACAGTCTTTCTTCTCCGCAGTCTCTGAGATCTGCTCTCTATAACAGTCCTTCTGTACCGCAGTGTCTAACCTGTGCTCTCAGTTTCGGTTCTTCTACAACCCAGTCTCCAAACTCTGCTTTCTGTATCAGCCTGTCTGGACCCCAGTATACAACCTCTGTTCTCTGTATCCATCCTTCTTCACCTCAGTCTCCAACTTGTGCTCTCTGTAAGAGTCCTTCTGCATACCGGTCGCCAACCTCTGCTCTCGGTAACAGTCCTAAACGGGAGTCTTCAAACTCTGCTCTCTTTAACGGTACTTCTGCAACCCAATTTCCAACCTCTGCATCCTGTAACAGTCCTTCTGCACCTCAGTCTCCAAACTATGCTCTCTGCAATAGTCCTTCTACACCCCACTCTCCAACATCTGGTCTCTGCAACAGTCCTTATGCATTACAGTATGAAATCTCTGCTGTCTGCAACGAATCTCTTGCACCCCAGTCTCCTAAGTCAGGTGTCTGTTACAATCCTTCTGCACCTCAGTCTCCAACTTTTGCTCTCTGTAAGATCTATCTCAACTCCAGTATCTTACCTCTGCTCTCTGTAACAGTTCTTGTACACCTCAGTCTCCAACCTCTTCTCTCTGCAACAGTTCTTCTGCACCCCAGTCTTCAACATCTGCTCTCTGTAACAGTCTTTCTGCACCTCTGTCTCTAAACTCTGCTCTCTGCAATAACCTTCTGCACCCCAGTCTGAAAACTCTGCTCTCTGCAACGATCTTTCTGGACGCCAGTCTCCAACGTCTGCTCTCTGCAACAGTCCTTCTGCACCACAGTCTCCAACCTGTGCTATCTGTAAGATCTTTCTGCACTCCAGTTTCCTAACTCTGCTCACTAATATTCCTTCTAGACACCAGTCGTCAACCTCTGCTTTCTGCAAGGGTCCTGCGGAACCCCTGTCTCCAAACTCTGTTCTCTGCAACAGTCTTTCTGCTCCCCAGTTTCCAGGATCTGCTCTCTGTAACAATCCTTCTGTACCGCAGTCACCAAACTCTGCTCTCTGTAATGGTCCTTCTGCACCCCAGTGTTGAGAGCCACAGCCAAAGGGACCCCAGCAAACTTCCAGCTGCCAGCAAGCTTCAGACTGCCCCAGCAACATCTAGCTGATTGGCTCCTCTGCGGTGATGTTCATTGGGCTGTTTCCCTGCCCTTCAGACTGCCAGCTGATGATTGGCTCACAGCGGCCCCAGCAACATCTAGCTGATTGGCTCCTCCACGGAGCTGCTCATTGGGTGACTTCTTTGGCTCTGCCCACGCAACCCAGCCAATTGGCCTCAAGAGCAGGAGGATTGTGGAATGTTGAGAGGCTGGTGTGGGGGAGAGAGGCTTGTGGAAGCCGGTGGTGGCAGTTGGGCTCTGAGGGTTTTTCCCTGGAGCTGTTTTGTTTGGCGTTTGTAGTTCTAAAAATAAAGTTAGTTTCTTTTTGACAAGTGGCTCCTGATTTGTGCCAAGCTAGACTTCGGCATTTGGTGGCTCGCACGGGGAGCAACTGAGGGTAAGTAAACTGCTCACCCCTGAGGGCAGGGCGAGAGAATAGGGAGCCATTCTAAGATTCCTCTTTTGTTTTGCTTCATTTTTGTTTTAACTTGCCTGTCTCTGGAGATGAGTGAGAGGGAAGAAAAACCACTCACATCTGAGGAAAAACTATTTGCGTTTGAGGAACAGATAGGGAGAAAGGACGGATGCATATGTCAGGAGGATAGAAAGGCTGTTATAATGATTTTGTGTGGTTCCCTTTTTATTGGATTCTGTCTCGGTTTTATTTGGCGTCATCTTGTTGGGTTGTATTATAGTAGAAATACGGGATCAGCAATTAGTAAAAAACAAACCGAAAGAGTGTTAAGTAAATTGTTAGAGGAAGGAAGCTTCCCAGTAAAATCAAGAGCAGTCAGGGCATACGTTGATGTAATACAAGAATATAGCCCATGGCTTTTTAAGGAGGAGTTGTTAGATATATCACAATGGAACCATCATGGTGAAGATTTAAAAAGAATAGAAAAGAACAACCCAGGGACTCTGCCAGTTGGCACATTGTCATTGTGGACGTTGGTATCTAGTTTGCTTAGTCCAAAGCCTTCAGTTCAGACAGAGGTAGAGGAAGAAGAAGACATATTGATTCAAGTAGAAGAGGAAGTCTCTCAAGTTAGTCAGAAAGAGGAAAAGATTCAAGTAAAAGAGAAGGTCTTTCGAGATAGTGAGACAGAGGAAGGAAGTTTAGAGCAGAAAAATCTATCAGGGGAAATGTTAAAACAGGTGACTGCTAATAAGACCCTTTTATTAGAGAGCGTAAGTGTCCAACCAACAGCACCGCCTCTACAGGAGACTGCTACTAACAGCATTCTATCACCAGAGGGCGTAAGTGTTCAACCAACAGCGCCACCTCTACAGGAGACTGCTACTAACAGCACTCTATCACCAGAGGGCATAAGTGTCCAATCAACAGCACCACCTCCATATGCTAAGAGACTCCCAACCCCCGCAGTTGATAGTTGGGATCCTGAGACAGGATCTCAAGTATGCCCTGTATTTGAGGTAGGAGGGCAGCGAACTTACCAGGGTTTAAATTTCAAATCAGTGAAGGAGCTAAAAGAGGCTGTAACAACCTATGGTCCTCAAGCACCCTTCACTGTAAGCTTGGTCGAATCCATTACCAACTTAAGCATGACGCCAGCAGATTGGGCTAGTATGTTATTATTATATTAATTATTAATTATTTAGGAGTTCTATTATCCTCAACCATGGTCCGTCCACCAAAAATTCAAATACGAGTAGATCAACTCAAATCACTTAATGACTTTCAAAAGTTATTAGGAGACATAAATTGGATAAGGCCTTATCTAGGTATTCCAACAGGAGAATTGGGACCTTTATTTGATATCCTAAAAGGTCCATCAGATCCAAATTCACCCCGGATGTTAACGCCTGAAGCAAGAAAGGCATTAAAAATCATTGAAACATATATGGAAAATATGCATTTGGATAGAATTGATATAAGTTTGCCTTTATTATTTATTGTACTACCAACAAAAAATATTCCTACAGGAGTATTTTGGCAAGTAGGTCCATTATTATGAATACATTTATCTTATTCTCCTAACACTATTCTTACTAGATATCCTGAGGCTGTAGGACAATTAATACTCAAAGGAATAAAAACAACAAAGGCAGTGTTTGGAATTTCTCCCCATAAAATTATTACTCCATATACTATGAATCAAATTGATGAATTAGCTAATGAGTTAAATACTTGGGCAATAATAATGTGCAAATCTAATGTTTCATTTGATAACCACTTACCATCTAATCCTTTATTGTCTTTTTGGTCATTGCATCCTGTAATTTTTCCAAAAATGACAAGAAAAACACCTATCATGAATGCTCCAAATATATTCACTGATGGGTCAAATAATGGTACAGCAGCAATAGTTACACCTGATCAAACTTTTACATTTTTAGTACCCAAACAATCAGCTCAAAAGGTAGAGCTTAATGCAGTATTACAAACTTTTGTGATGTTTAAAGATTCTGTATTTAATTTATTTTCTGATAGCCAGTATATAGTTAATGCTATAGTATCCCTTGAAGATGCTGGTAGGATTTCCCTTCTTCTACTGTTTTCTCTTTGTTTTCCACTATACAAAGTTTAATCTGGGACAGAAAAGATCCATTCTTTATAGGACATATCAGGGCACATACAGGATTGCCTGGAGCCCTTAGTTTGGGCAATGATTTAGCAGATAAAACTACACGTGACATACATATTTTCTCTATACTAGAAGAAGCTATAAATTTTCATGAAAGATTCCATGTCAATGCTAATACTTTACAAAAGCATTTTAAAATAACTAAGGAACAAGCTAGACAAATAATAAAACAATGTCAAAATTGTGTGACCTTTTTACCACAAGTTAATCTTGGAGTCAATCCTAGAGGATTGATGCCTAACCATATTTGGCAGATGGACGTCACACACTTGCCAGAATTTGGAAAATTAAAATATTTGCATGTTACAGTTGATACTTCTTCTGGATTTTTGATGGGCTCCCTTCATGCCGGCCAAAAAACTAAAGATGTTATAGCTCATTGCTTACAAAATTTTGCCACTGTGGGCATTCCAAAACAGTTAAAAACAGATAATGCCCCTGGTTATACGTCTACTTCTTTTAAATAATTTTGCTCATCATTTGGCATTACTCATATAACAGGAATCCCATACAATCCACAGGGACAAGGCATAGTTGAAAGAGCTCATCAAACTATTAAAATGTACTTATTAAAGCAAAAAGATGGAATTGGGAAGGGGTATATATTCCCCAAAGATAAACTTAAAATAACCCTTTTTACTCTAAACTTTTTAAATTTGGATTCATCAGGACTTAGTGCTGCAGAAAGGCATATGTGTCCAAAAAATGTACATAAGCCCAAGGTACTTTGGAAAGATATTCTAACAGGACAATGGAAAGGTCCTGACCCAGTAATTGTCTGGAATCGGGGGTCTGTTTGTGTGTTTCCACAGGAAGAACAGCAGCCGATTTGGATTCCAGAGATTAACCAAGGTTCTGACCCAGAACAGCAGCCGATTTGGATTCCAGAGAGATTAACCAAGGTTCTGACCCAGTGATTGTCTGGAGTCGGGGGCCTGTTTGTGTGTTTCCACAGGGAGAACAGCAGCTGATTTGGATTCCGGAGAGATTAACTAAAATCCTGACCCAGTGATTTTCTGGAGTCGGGGGTCTGTTTTTGTGTTTCCACAGGGAAAACAGCAGCCAATTTGGATTCCAGAGAGATTAACTAAAGCGATTTCTACAGACCAAAAAGAAGATGATTTAGCTCAAATCCATAATAGCTGATATCCAAAACTCCAATTTGGCTATCCTTACATCTGCGACAGAACCAGGATGCTTTTTTCAGTATCTATTTTATTATTGCCCTTTCCCATATCATGAAGTTCTATTTTATTTTTTTGAGCTCATACAGACCTAGGTTAATGTTTTGCTGATCAGTTCTATTTTTTTTTGACTATAGAGTTTTTAAACATTGCAATAGAGATTTTACCTGTAAAAAGTTATAAGGCCTTTACTATTATGTTATGTGTTGTATGTATTATATTATGTGTGCACACTTGTGTTTTGTGTTATATGTTTGAATGTACGTATGTCCAATGTACGTATTTCCATATATCATATATGATGAGCGCTCATGAAAAGATGGATCCAAATATTTTTTTTTTATTCACGTGATTTAAATGGTTTAATTTAAATTGGGTAAATAACTGTTAAGAATTGTTTTAATATGTAAACAAAAAAAGAGGTTAACAGATCTGTTTGTTTACTCTCACCTTTCGTTTTCATTATATTTAATAATTCTCTTCACTATAATGTAAATTGTTAAGAAAATTGTTTTCTTTTAGTGCCTTCTGGAATGTTACCTAATTTTTTCTTTAGCCATTATTGCCAGAATTTCTATCTTCAGATGAAGATAATATAAATTGTTAAGAAAATTGTTTTCTTTTAGTGTCTTCTGGAATGTTACCTAATTTTTTCTTTAGCCATTATTGCCAGAATTTCTATCTTCATCCCAGTGCTGATGAAGATAATATAAATTGTTAAGAAAATTGTTTTCTTTTAGTGTCTTCTGGAATGTTACCTAATTTTTTCTTTAGTCATTATTGCCAGAATTCCTATCTTCATCCCTGTGCCGGTGAAGACAAAGATAAAATTAATCTACAGTTTCTACAATAGCCATCACTGAACTGCTTACAGAACTTGCACTGAACTGCTTACAGAACTATGTGTCACTTGTATGCATTGTGAACTATCTGTTGGTGCAGCGACTTGTGGTAGTGTTGGGGTATTTTTGCTGATGATGTCATCGGTGGTACAATTTTCCCAAAAGGAGCCGTCAATTGACTTGGTATATCTTCCTCCCTTCTGCTTGTCATGATCATTCAGCTAAAATTTGGGGGTCAACAGAGGTGAGGCAAAGAACCTCACCCCCCCCCCGCTGAGACCTCTCCACAGGTGTGGCTGTACTGGACTGGTAGTCAATGACAGGTAAGATCCAATTACAATGGTACCAACCTAAGACAGGAGGCTGACGCCCTGAGGTCAGCTCATCCGAAGACGGGTAAGGACCATATGTAGTATTGGACAACCTAAGGCAGGCACGGTACCTAAGCCACATGCTTGTTGTTTAAACAGAGAGGGGGAGATGTTGAGAGCCACAGCCAAAGGGGCCCCAGTAAACTTCCAGCTGCCAGCAAGCTTCAGACTGCCCCAGCAACATCTAGCTGATTGGCTCCTCTGTGGTGATGTTCATTGGGCTGTTTCCCTGCCCTTCAGACTGCCAGCTGATGATTGGCTCACAGCGGCCCCAGCAACATCTAGCTGATTGGCTCCTCCACGGAGCTGCTCATTGGGTGACTTCTTTGGCTCTGCCCACGCAACCCAGCCAATCGGCCTCAAGAGCAGGAGGATTGTGGGATGTTGAGAGGCTGGTGTGGGGGAGAGAGGCTTGTGGAAGCCGGTGGTGGCAGTTGGGCTCTGAGGGTTTTTCCCTGGAGCTGTTTTGTTTGGCGTTTGTAGTTCTAAAAATAAAGTTAGTTTCTTTTGAAAAGTGGCTCCTGATTTGTGCCAAGCTAGACTTCGGCACCCCAGTCTCCAACCTCTGATTTCTGTATCAGTCCTTATGAACCCCAGTCTCCAACCTCTGCTCTCTGTGTCTATCCTTCTGCACCTCAGTCTCCAACCTGTGCTTTCTGTAACGGTCTTTCTGCACCCCAGTCTCCAAACTCTGCTTTGTGTATCAGTCTGTCTGAACCCCGGTCTCCAACCTCTGTTCTCTGTTTCAATCCATTTGCACCTCAGTCTCAACCTGTGCTCTATGTAAGAGTCCTTCTGCACACCAGTCTTCAACCTCTGCTCTCGGTAACAGTCCTATACAGCAGTCTCCAAACTCTGCTCTCCTTAACGATCCTTCTGCACACCAATTTCCAAAATCTGCTTCCTGTAAGTCCTTCTGCACCTGAGTCTCAAAACTCTGCTCTCTGTAACAGTCCTTCTACACCTCAATCTCCAACCTATGCTCTCTGTAACAGTCCTTCTGCACCTCAGTCTGAAAATTCGGCTCTCTGCAGGATCCTTCTGCACCTCAGTCTCCAACCACTGCTCTCGGTAACAGTCCCCCTGCACCTCAGTCTCCAATCCCTGCTCTCTGTAAGATTCTTCATCAACCCAGTCTCCAAATACTGCTCTCTGTAACAGACCTTCTGCACCTAAGTCTCCAAATTCTTGTCTATGCAACGATTGTTCTCCACACCAGTCTCAAACCTCTGCTCTCTGCAACAGTCCTTCTGCAAACCAGTCTCCAACCTGTGCTCTATGTAACTGTCCTTCTGCATCGCAGTCTCCAACCTCTTCTCTCTGTAACAGTCCTTCTGCACCTCAGTCTTCAACCTCTGCTCTCTGCAACAGTCCTTCTGCACCCCATTCTCTAACCTCTGCACTCTGCAACAGTCCTTTGCACCCCAGTCTCCGAAATCTGCTCTCTGCAACAGTCATTCTGAACCACAGTCTCCAAACTCTGCTCTCTGTAACATCTTTCTGCACGCCAGCTTCCAAAATCTGCTCTCTCTAACATTCCTTCTCCGCCGCAGTCTGTAACCTCTGCTTTCTTGGAGGGTCCTGCGGCACCCCAGTCTCCAACCTCTGCTCTCAGAAACAGTCCTATACCGCACTCTGCAAACTCTGCTCTCCTTAACGGTCTTTCTGCACCCCAATTTCCAAACTCTGCTTCCTGTAACAGTCCTTCTGCACATGAGTCTCTGAACTCTGCTCTTTCTAACAGTAGTTGTACACCTCTGTCTTTAAACTCTGCTCTCTGTAACAGTCTTTCTGCACCAATGTCTTCAACCTCTGCTCTCTGTAAAAATCTTTCTAAACCCCTGTATGCAACCTCTGCTCTCTGTAATATCCTTCTGAAACCCAGTCTCCAAACTCTGCTCTCTGTAACAGTGCTTCTGCACACAGCTCTCCAACCTCTGCTCTCATCAAAGATCCTTCCTCACCAAACCTCTGCACTCTGCAACAATCCTTCTGTACCTAGTCTCCAACATCTGCTCTCTGGACAGTCCTTCTGCACCTCAGTCTGAAACTCTGCTCACTGCAACGACCCTCATTCACCCCAGTCTTTAACCTCTGGTCTCTGCAACAGTCCTTCTGCATCCCAGTCTTCAATATCTGCTCTCTGCAAGACTCCTTCTGCAAATCAGTCTGAAATCTATGCTCTCTGCAATGATCCTTCTGCACCTCAGTCTCCTAACTCTGCTCTTTGTAAGACCTTTTTGCAACCCAGTCTTCAGACTCTGCTCTTGGAAACAGTGCTTCTGCACCCTAGTTTCGAACCTCTGCTCTCTGTAAGATCCTTATGCACTCCAGACTCCAAACTCTGCTCTCTGTAACAATCCTTCTGCACCCCAGTCTCCAACATCTGCCTCTCTGCAACAGTTCTTCTGCACCTCAGTATAAAAACTCTGCTCTCTGCACGACCGTTCTGCATCCCAGTCTCCCACCACTACTCTCTGTAACAGTCCTTCTGCACCTCAGTATCCCAACTCTGCTATCTTTAAAAACCTTCTGCAATCAAGTCTCCAAACTCTACTCTCTGTAACAGGCCTTCTGCACCCCAGTCTCCAACCTCTTCTCTCTGCAATGATTCTTCTCCACCCCAGTCTCCAACATCTGCTCTCTGCAACAGTCCTTTTGCCCCTCAGTCTCCAAACTCTGCTATCTGTAAAATCCATCTGAATCCCCGTCTTTAACCTCTGCTCTCTGTAATAGTCCTCCTGCACTTCAGTCTCAAACTCTGCTGTCTGTAACACTCCTTCTGCACCTAAGTCTCCAAACTCTGCTCTCTGTAACAGTCCTTCTGCTCCCCAGTCTAAAACATCTCCTCTCTGCAACAATTCTTCTGCACCCCAGTCTCCAAACTCTGTTATCTGCAACGCTCCTTCTGGACCCCAGTCTCCAACGTCTGCTCTCTTCAACAGTCCTTCAGCACCACATTTTCCAACCTCTGCTCTTTTTAAGATTCTTGTGCACTCCAGATTCCATACTCTGCACTCTGTAACATTCCTTCTCCACCCCAGTCTCCAAACTCTGTCCTCTGCAACAGTCCTTCTGCTTTCCATTCTCTGACATCTGGTCCTTCTGTACTGCAGACTCCAACCTCTGCTCTTTGTAATGGTCTTCTACACCCCAATCTCCAACCTCTTCTTTCTGTATCAGTCTGTCTGAACCGCAGTCTCCAACCGCTGTTCTCTGTATCTATCATTCTGCACCTCAGTCTCCAAACTCTGTTCTCCTAAACGGTCCTTCTGCACCTCAGTCTCCAACTTCTACTTTCTGTAACAGTCATTCTACACTTCAGTCTCCAACCTCTGGTCTCTGTAGCATGCTATTAAAACCCAGTCTCCAAACTCTTCTGTCTTTAACAATCCTTCTGCACACCAGTCTCCAACCTCTGCTCTCTGAAACGATACTTCTTAACACTAGTCTCCAATGTATGCTCACTGCAACAGTTTTTCTGAACCCCAGTCTCCAATATCTGCTCTCTGCAACAGTCATTCTGCACTTCAGTGGGAAAAATCTGCTGTATGCAACGAACCTTCTGCACCTCAGTCTCCCAACTCTGCTCTCTGTAAGATCCTTCTGCAACCCAGTCTTTAAACTCTGCACTCGGTAATCGTCCTTATGCACAACATTCTCCAACCTCTGCTCTCTGAAACAGGACTTCTGCAACCCAGTCTCCAACCACTGCTCTCTGTACAGGCCTTCTGCACCCTAGTCTCCAAACACTTCTCTCTGCAAGGATTCTTCTTGACACCAGTCTCCAACCTCTGCTCTCTGCAACAGTCCTCTTGAACCACAGTCTCCAAAATCTGCTCTCTGTAAGATCCATCTGAACCCCAGTCTCCAACCTCTGCTCTCTGTAACAGTCCTTTTGCACCCCAGTCTCCAACCTCTGCTCTCTGTAACAGTTTTTCTGCACCTCG